>NW_024545517.1:0-73945 GCF_018152505.1 Drosophila elegans | reverse complement strand
GGAGAAAAAACACCAAAGGGCTGAACAAAGAAGTGTAACGACAGACGCTAAGTTTTACCCAAATGGTAAGAATCCCTACTTTAATAAAATACCACCAAGACAGCCACCCAGACAGGATCGGACAGAACCAACAGACGTTGATCCCTCATTATCCCGTTTTAGACAACCAACCCAAAACCAAATAAGTGGACCGTTTTCAAGGCCAATTCAAATCACTTACCAAAATAATCAACCCAACGGTAACAATAATCAGGACAGACAATTTAAAGGCCCAATAGTAGTACCGCTAGATATACTGGACCAAAACACCAGAGGATAAACCATCTGGCTTTAGAAAAAGACCCACCAAATGAAACCAATAATGAATACCCGGCAGTAGCCGAAGGGGAATGTGGGAACATCCACGATGATCTAGTAGAATACGATGAACTACATTTTTTAGGCATAACTCCCTGCTCCCATTCATAGGAAGGGATATCGCTGGGAGAAAAATAAAACTTTTAATTGACACAGGGGCTTCCAAGAATTAAATCAAACCTATGAAAGAATTAAAAAACATTATTTTTGTAAATAAACCATTCTCTATAAAATCAATCCAAACAGCACAATAAACAAAAAATGTATAATGCACCTTTTTAATACAAATACAACACTTTTCTTGCTATCAAACGTTTGATGGAATAATTTGTAAGACCCTCGATCCGTGTTAAATAAAAAAAACAATGCGTCGTAAAGCCCTCGACCCGTGTTAAATAAAGAAAAAACAACTCGTTGTAAGACCGTGGACCTGTGTACAAAAAAACTCGATCGTAAGAACCTCGATTCGACGTTTAAATAAAAACATAAAAAAAAAAATTAAAAACACGTTCGATTCGTTTTAGAAAAAAAGAACAAAGCAACCTAAACCCAAATCAACCAAATAAAAACAAACCAGGAACGACGACAAGGGCGAAACTAAATTAAAAGAAGGAAGACACCGACAGCGGCAACAACATTTAGTTGTACAATTAAATGAAAACCATGTAAGTAGAGTGTTCATTGATATTCCCACAATTTTCAAATTGCAAAATATTTTAAAAAATATTTAAAAAGTGATTTTTCAAGAGTCTCAGTCAAAAAAAAGGCACCAGTTCGGAAACTTTTTTTTCTTTGTTCTTTGTGTTAAAATCATATGAGCGTTAGAGATATAGAAGAATTCAAAAACTAAACACTGCGGAAAGTTTTCAACAAAATAGTTCAAACATGGCGTTGACCAATGAACAATTAAAATCCATTATAGAAGGCGCAGTTGCGAGCGCACTCGCCGCGCAGGAAAAAACTTTGAGCAAAAATTACAAGATGTTCAGAAGCGATTAGGTGGTGTAAATATCGGCACACCAGAACTAGAAACATATAGGGATGCCGAAATCATAATAGGTAACGATAGTTATTATGAAGTCCCTGCCGGACTTTAAGGGAAAGAATGAGACATACGTATCTTGGTGAAAAGCGGCGCATATCGCCTATAAAGTATTCGAAAAATATGATGGTGGTTCCAAACACTACCAAACTTTACGCGTTCTCCGAAACAAAATAAAAGGCTCAGCCGATACGGTTCTTTCGTCGTTCGACACGCCTTTAAATTTTAAAGCTATAATTTACAGGCTTGACTTTACAATCGCGGACAACCGATATCTTTAATAGAACAGGAGATGTCAATACTCCGTCAAGGAAACATGACACTTCTGCTGTATTATGACGAAGAAGAGAAAAAACTGACTCTGCTAATAAACAAGACAATTATGACCTACGACAAAACCGTAGCTGCCTCACTGAACGAAAGTTACAGAGCAGATGCGCTACGAGTATTAATTTCGGGCACAAGAAAATCGCTTAGCGACGTTCTTTTTTCGGCAAGACCAACCGATCTTCCTTCCGCTTTAGCATTAGCCCAAGAAGTAGACGCTAATCATGAGCGATACATGTTCGCAAGTTGTTTTGCACGTAGCACGGAGAAAAAACACCAAAGGGCTGAACAAAGAAGTGTAACGACAGACGCTAAGTTTTACCCAAATGGTAAGAATCCCTACTTTAATAAAATACCACCAAGACAGCCACCCAGACAGGATCGGACAGAACCAACAGACGTTGATCCCTCATTATCCCGTTTTAGACAACCAACCCAAAACCAAATAAGTGGACCGTTTTCAAGGCCAATTCAAATCACTTACCAAAATAATCAACCCAACGGTAACAATAATCAGGACAGACAATTTAAAGGCCCAATAGTAGTACCGCTAGATATACTGGACCAAAACACCAGAGGATAAACCATCTGGCTTTAGAAAAAGACCCACCAAATGAAACCAATAATGAATACCCGGCAGTAGCCGAAGGGGAATGTGGGAACATCCACGATGATCTAGTAGAATACGATGAACTACATTTTTTAGGCATAACTCCCTGCTCCCATTCATAGGAAGGGATATCGCTGGGAGAAAAATAAAACTTTTAATTGACACAGGGGCTTCCAAGAATTAAATCAAACCTATGAAAGAATTAAAAAACATTATTTTTGTAAATAAACCATTCTCTATAAAATCAATCCAAACAGCACAATAAACAAAAAATGTATAATGCACCTTTTTAATACAAATACAACACTTTTCTTGCTATCAAACGTTTGATGGAATAATTTGGACTCGACCTACTTAAAATAACTGACGTCGTACTTGACCTAAGAGAAATAAGTTAATAACTAATATCAGTCGGAGGAAATTAAATTTTTGAAGTGTGCAGAAGTTAATTTTACAAAAGTTGAGGATATTACAACTATATCAGGAAATATTAAAAAAATTCAGGAAATGTTGGGAAACCGTACGGGTGTATTTGCAGAGCCAAACGAAGCGCTGCCGTACAATACTAACATTATTGGTACTATCCGGACAGAAAATGAAGATCCGGTATATTCAAAATTGTACCCATACCCAATGGGCGTGTCCGAATTTGTAAATACAGAAACACAATCGTTATTACGAGACGGCATAATCCGACCATCTCGGTTTCCATATAACAACTCTGTTTGGGTTTTTGATAAAAAAGGGACCGATGAACAGGGAAACACAAAAAAACGCCTAGTAATAAACTTCAGAAAGCTTAATTTAAAGACAATAGATGACAAATACCCTATCCCGAACGTAGTTTTTATACCCTTGCAGAGGGTATTATAATTTCAGTCAGAAGTTTGCAACGCACTAGGCGAGTCGATCTAGCCATGTCCGTCTGTCCGTCCGTCTGTCCGTCCGTCTGTCCGTCCGTCTGTCCGTCCGTTTATATGCAAACTAGTCTCTCAGTTTTAAAGCTATCTGCATGAAACTTTCCCAAAAGTTGTCTTTCTATTGCAGGTAGTATATAAGTCGGAACGAGCCGGATCGGACGACTATAGCATATAGCTCCCATAGGAACAATCGGAAAAATAAATAAAAAAAATTATAACTTTGCTGTTTTTTAATTTTTTGTTTAGTTCTTCGACATTTAGTAATGGTTAAATATTTCCGATTTACGATTTTAATTTCATCAAAATCGGACGACTATAGCATATAGCTCCCATAGGAACAATCGGAGAAATAAATGAAAAAAAATTATAACTTTGCTGTTTTTTAATTTTTTGTTTAGTTCTTCGACATTTAGTAATGGTTAAATATTTCCGATTTACGATTTTAATTTCATCAAAATCGGACGACTATAGCATATAGCTCCCATAGGAACAATCGGAGAAATAAATGAAAAAAAATTATAACTTTTCTGTTTTTTAATTTTTTGTTTAGTTCTTCGACATTTAGTAATGGTTAAATATTTCCAATTTACGGTTTAAGTTTCATCAAAGTCGGACGACTATATCATATAGCTCCCATAGGAACAATAAAAATATATAAAATAACTATCAAATAGTTGAGCTGAAAATCATCATAACTTCAAGTTTTTAAACATATACGCAAGTAAATTATAATTTTAATATTTTCAAAAATGTTTAATTCTTCGGCTTGCCGAAGTTTGCTTTCTTTCTTGTTATCTTGTCAAATTTAGCAAAGGCAAAGTACTTTACCACATTAGATTTGAAGTATGGTTTTCACCGGATACTGCTCGCCGAAAACGACAGAGAAAAAATGGCCTTTTCAGTAGGAAATGGGTAATATGAATTCTGTAGACTACCCATTGGATTGAATAATGCACCCAACACTTTTCAGAGAGCCATCGACGGTGTGCTCAGGGAACGAATAGGGAAATCATGATATGTCTACGTCGACGACCTAATTATTTTTTCAGAAAATATGCACGAGCATGTGAAACACATAGCAGGGGTCTTAGACAAATTATATAAGGCCAACATGACAGTTTTGCGTGAGAAAGCTTTTTTTTTTTTAAAGAGGAGGCATAAGAACATGCCCTAACAAAGTAGACGCAATCCGTAACTACGAACAACCGACCACACTATTAAAAGTCAGATCATTTTTCGAACTAGCTAGTTACTATAGGTGTTTTATTAAAGACTCTGCATATATTGCAAAACCTATAAGTGACATCCTAAAAGGAGAAAATGGCAAGGTAAGTGCAGGAAAATCAAAGAAAATACCTGTTAAGTTCGACGAAAATCAACGCCAGGCATTAAAAAAAGAGTGCTCTCGCGTCTGAAAACGTAATGCTATTATATTCAAATTAGAAAAAGCGTTCGACTTGACGACAGATGCTTCGTCTTTTGGTTTGGGAGCAGTCTTGTCATAGGACGGAAAACCCATAACCATAATATCACAATATATTGCGATAATGAGCCCTTTATAAAATCTGAAACAATTAGGACTCTTTTAAGCAATCGGTTTAACGTGCAAATCGTTAATGCGCCGCCGCTTCAAAGTACATCGTACGGACAAGTGGAAAGATTCCACAGTACACTAACAAAAATTGGACGGTTTTAAAAATCCAAAGAGGTATTGAGGACACGGTTGAATTAATACTCTTCGCAGCTATAGAATACAATAGAACCATTCCCTCTGTAACAAATAAACGACCCATCGACATAATTCATTCATCAATCGTAGCCGGTACTCCAGATTTCGATGACTTCGAGAAAATTAAATTCACGCAGAAAGAATTCATAGAATCAGAAAATAGGCAGATAAACATTAACACAAAGACCCAGGAACAAATAAATATCCTAACAAACACAGTAAACATTTTAGTAAAAAACGCAAAAGTAGAACAGATAAATACAGAAAATTTGTATGAAAAATTGATATCAAAAAACAGAATAATTACTTCCGAAATCGAAGCCTTAATGTTGTCAGTTACACTTGCGAATGCCCTACACAACCTGCGCACAGCAACTTCACTCAGGAGGCAACGCACACTGCTCGACTCGCAACAGCCACCTTGAAACACCTCACAATCATCGATGATGGCATCATCATTCTCAATGATTGGTAACCGGAACGTTCCTCGTTGCATTCGCCGACGATGTAAAAATAAAAAAACTTCAAAAGCTACGTTACAAAATCACCAGCCCCAGCTGCATCAACAGTCCTTAGCATTACAGGCCATCAAGAAATACTGAGCTTTCCATACTTTCAAAAATTAAATATTAAAGGGACGGGAAACACGGCCTATAATATCTGGAGTGACCGCGATCGCCTTCTTGGTCATCTGCTTTACTATTTACAATCTCAATCAGCGATGCCAGCGAGACCAACGTCAGCGTGACCTTCAAGTTATCATTGACAGCTTCAAGAAGTCCGAGGACGTCGTTCATTTAAGTAAGGGAGGAGTTAACACGGTTTTCCAGCAAAACGGAAGTTCCCAAGCTGATTATGCATAACCGAATAAAATAATGCAAGGCAACAGCGTCTACACCATGCATGGGCAGCCGGGTCAGCACTTTTAAGGCATAGGGCTAGCTTTCGTTATAAGAATTAATGTACTTTGCAGTTGAATTTTGGAATTAAACCGTGACGGTCAAACCTCGAAATTACAAAGTCTTCTCACAGTGCGTTTTACAATAAATCCTTAAATAGAACCGATTAAGTATTACCAATTTTCAAAAATCCACCCTGACGTGTCATTAAATAATTCAAACGTCATTATAACATGAATTCCACCTCGCAGAGGACATAAAATCGCTGGGGATAAAGTTGGTTGACTCCGTGTCCGCCACGCATTTTACCAAAACCCGCAACTCGCTTTTAAATGTATGTCTGATACAGACAGAGTATATATATGACCAGCTTATTGTCCCATCCTTTTCAAAACATGACCTTATATTCATGACTTATCCACTTCGACTACAATACCTTGACCATACAATAGTTTTAAGGGACTTTAGAAATATCAACTACGACCTTTTGGACTCCACCCTTAATTCGTGCAATTGGTATAACATACATTACTTTACTTTCGAAGTTGAGGAACAAGTTAACCTTTTACAACACAACGATTGTTATTTATATAACTGTCTCGTACCTGTCCGTTGTAAAGTTATTCGTTTTTCTGAAAACCATAAATCATAAATATCTGAAACCTCAATTTGTATCTGAAACAGTCTGTGAATTAAGGTTAAGGTTTATGAGTGTTAGCCAGTGTGATGTCCTTCAGAATAAACTTCGAATTAAGTGTGACGCCACTGGGTTAGACAATAAACCCCAAATTTATAAAAATACTGCTGCCAAAGATACTGCACTGACCACATCTACATATCCGTACTGTTGGAAATCTGCAAAAGTAATTCCGATTCCCAAATCAAACAATAAGTACAGTCTCATCTTACTCATGAAAGTCTAAAGGCTGACCAAATTAATACATTTATGTCCGCCAATGCAACGCTATATAATATCAGTTTAATTTTAGGAAAAACAGAATCTGTACCTTCTGTATATAACATCAGCCTAATTTTAGGAAAAATAAATGATAAAAAAGGGACCGATGAATAGGGAAACACAAAAAAACGCCTAGTAATAAACTTCAGAAAGCTTAATTTGAAGACAATAGATGACAAATACCCTATCCCGAACGTAGTTTTTATCTTGTCAAATTTAGCAAAGGCAAAGTACTTTACCACATTAGATTTGAAGTATGGTTTTCACCGGATACTGCTCGCCGAAAACGACAGAGAAAAAATGGCCTTTTCAGTAGGAAATGGGTAATATGAATTCTGTAGACTACCCATTGGATTGAATAATGCACCCAACACTTTTCAGAGAGCCATCGACGGTGTGCTCAGGGAACGAATAGGGAAATCATGATATGTCTACGTCGACGACCTAATTATTTTTTCAGAAAATATGCACGAGCATGTGAAACACATAGCAGGGGTCTTAGACAAATTATATAAGGCCAACATGACAGTTTTGCGTGAGAAAGCTTTTTTTTTTTAAAGAGGAGGCATAAGAACATGCCCTAACAAAGTAGACGCAATCCGTAACTACGAACAACCGACCACACTATTAAAAGTCAGATCATTTTTCGGACTAGCTAGTTACTATAGGTGTTTTATTAAAGACTCTGCATATATTGCAAAACCTATAAGTGACATCCTAAAAGGAGAAAATGGCAAGGTAAGTGCAGGAAAATCAAAGAAAATACCTGTTAAGTTCGACGAAAATCAACGCCAGGCATTAAAAAAAGAGTGCTCTCGCGTCTGAAAACGTAATGCTATTATATTCAAATTAGAAAAAGCGTTCGAGTTGACGACAGATGCTTCGTCTTTTGGTTTGGGAGCAGTCTTGTCACAGGACGGAAAACCCATAACCATAATATCACAATATATTGCGATAATGAGCCCTTTATAAAATCTGAAACAATTAGGACTCTTTTAAGCAATCGGTTTAACGTGCAAATCGTTAATGCGCCGCCGCTTCAAAGTACATCGTACGGACAAGTGGAAAGATTCCACAGTACACTAACAAAAATTGGACGGTTTTAAAAATCCAAAGAGGTATTGAGGACACGGTTGAATTAATACTCTTCGCAGCTATAGAACACAATAGAACCATTCCCTCTGTAACAAATAAACGACCCATCGACATAATTCATTCATCAACCATAAAACTTAACGCAGAAATTAGAGATATAGTCTCAAAAGCACAGAACATCCAACTACAAAGATTAAATAAAACTAGACAAGACAGAAATTTTCAAGTAGGAGACAAAGTTCTCGTAAAATCAAATAAGAGGTTGGGAAACAAACTTTCCAATTTGTACACCGAGGAAACCATAGGAGCAGACTTGGGGACCACAGTCTTAATAAAAGGGAGGGTGGTCCATAAGGACAATTTGAGGTAATTAAATGTTCACCATACCACGCTAGAAGCATCAACTTATTTGGCACCGCATTAAAAATCGTAGCCGGTACTCCAGATTTCGATGACTTCGAGAAAATTAAATTCACGCAGAAAGAATTCATAGAATCAGAAAATAGGCAGATAAACATTAACACAATTCAAAACCCAGGAACAAATAAATATCCTAACAAACACAGTAAACATTTTAGTAAAAAACGCAAAAGTAGAACAGATAAATACAGAAAATTTGTATGAAAAATTGATATCAAGAAACAGAATAATTACTTCCGAAATCGAAGCCTTAATGTTGTCAGTTACACTTGCGAATGCCCTACACAACCTGCGCACAGCAACTTCACTCAGGAGGCAACGCACACTGCTCGACTCGCAACAGCCACCTTGAACACCTCACAATCATCGATGGCATCATCATTCTCAATGATTGGTAACCGGAACGTTCCTCGTTGCATTCGCCGACGATGTAAAAATAAAAAAACTTCAAAAGCTACGTTACAAAATCACCAGCCCCAGCTGCATCAACAGTCCTTAGCATTACAGGCCATCAAGAAATACTGAGCTTTCCATACTTTCAAAAATTAAATATTAAAGGGACGGGAAACACGGCCTATAATATCTGGAGTGACCGCGATCGCCTTCTTGGTCATCTGCTTTACTATTTACAATCTCAATCAACGATGCCAGCGAGACCAACGTCAGCGTGACCTTCAAGTTATCATTGACAGCTTCAAGAAGTCCGAGGACGTCGTTCATTTAAGTAAGGGAGGAGTAAACACGGTTTCCCAGCAAAACGGAAGTTCCCAAGCTGATTATGCATAACCGAATAAAATAATGCAAGGCAACAGCGGCTACACCATGCATGGGCAGCCGGGTCAGCACTTTTAAGGCATAGGGCTAGCTTTCGTTATAAGAATTAATGTACTTTGCAGTTGAATTTTGGAATTAAACCGTGACGGTCAAACCTCGAAATTACAAATTCTTCTCACAGTGCGTTTTACAATAAATCCTTAAATAGAACCGATTAAGTATTACCAATTTTCAAAAATCCACCCTGACGTGTCATTAAATAATTCAAACGTCATTATAACATGAATTCCACCTCGCAGAGGACATAAAATCGCTGGGGATAAAGTTGGTTGACTCCGTGTCCGCCACGCATTTTACCAAAACCCGCAACTCGCTTTTAAATGTATGTATCTGATACAGACAGAGTATATATATGACCAGCTTATTGTCCCATCCTTTTCAAAACATGACCTTATATTCATGACTTATCCACTTCGACTACAATACCTTGACCATACAATAGTTTTAAGGGACTTTAGAAATATCAACTACGACCTTTTGGACTCCACCCTTAATTCGTGCAATTGGTATAACATACATTACTTTACTTTCGAAGTTGAGGAACAAGTTAACCTTTTACAACACAACGATTGTTATTTATATAACTGTCTCGTACCTGTCCGTTGTAAAGTTATTCGTTTTTCTGAAAACCATAAATCATAAATATCTGAAACCTCAATTTGTATCTGAAACAGTCTGTGAATTAAGGTTAAGGTTTAAGAGTGTTAGCCAGTGTGATGTCCTTCAGAATAAACTTCGAATTAAGTGTGACGCCACTGGGTTAGACAATAAACCCCAAATTTATAAAAATACTGCTGCCAAAGATACTGCACTGACCACATCTACATATCCGTACTGTTGGAAATCTGCAAAAGTAATTCCGATTCCCAAATCAAACAATAAGTACAGTCTCATCTTACTCATGAAAGTCTAAAGGCTGACCAAATTAATACATTTATGTCCGCCAATGCAACGCTATATAATATCAGTTTAATTTTTATGAAAAACAGAAGCTGTACCTTCTGTATATAACATCAGCCTAATTTTAGGAAAAACAGAAGCTGTACCTCAGCTATTTTAAAAATGGCAGACACTTTCAGTTTTACTTGACTATAGAAAGGCTTTCAATACAGTAAACTATAATGTTCTTTGTGCAAAATTACGTAACATTTTTATGTTTTCTTATACATCTGTCAACCTTGTGTCTTCGTACCTAGAAACTCGTCGCCAATCTTTTGTTTTGTCCAGCGTTTCGTCTTCATTTAAATATGTATATCGCGGTGTACCCCAATGGTCTGTTCTTTGTCTCTTATTGTTAACATAATATGTTGATGACCTTCTTTCAGTTTTACTTGACTATAGAAAGGCCTTCAATACAGTAAACCATAATGTTCTTTGTGCAAAATTACGTAACATTTTTATGTTTTCTAAAACATCTGTCAACCTTGTGTCTTCGTACCTAGAAACTCGTCGCCAATCTTTTGTATTGTCCAGCGTTTCGTCTTCATTTAAATATGTATATCGCGGTGTACCCCAATGGTCTGTTCTTTGTCTCTTATTGTTAACATAATATGTGGATGACCTTCCCAATGCGTTTTCTGAATGTAATGTTGACATATATGCTGATGCTGTCCAAATGTACGCGGTCGCTCCTTAAACAGAATAAATATAGATGTTTGTAACAGAGAACTTGCATGTGTAAATGAGTGTACCGGCAAAATTAGACTTGGGATCAGGTCAAACCATCAAAATCAAAATGTCTTGCCATGAGTACAGGAAAGATAGTTAATAATTTGCAGCCAGTAAGCAGAAATAACGAGCTACTTGAGCATTCAACAGAACCCTGGAGTGATCATATTACAAAGTCTGTAGGGAAAACATATGGCATAAATAAAAATTTCCTGTCCACTCATATACGTTTACTTATAGCTAAAACCTGACTTGTTCCAGCACTATTTTATGAAATATTAGTTTTATCAAACTGGAACACGATCAGTAAAAACAAAATATATATATATATAATAGTCAGGTATATATTCAACCTACCGCACAGAAACAATGTATTCGAACTTTCTCAGAAAATATTCGATGTGGCACTTAATGAATGGATAAATATGCGAGTCTTCATTTTTTTACAAAAATTATTTTCGACAAAGAACATTCGAATTTGTTTGAAAAACAGCAGTTTACAGCCTCTAGAAGAGCAATCAATCTGACTTGCATAAGACCTAGATCACTGACATCCGAAACCCAATTTTTAATTAATGCTATTCGATCATGGAACAAGTTCCCAAACCATCTTAAATCTCTATATAAGCTGTGTAACGCAGTTCAAAAAAAGTTATCCGTAAACTTAAATATATTATAACGTAAATTAAATTAAAAATAGAATGCGACTTAGGTTAGTTTTTTATAAAATTAGTTTTAAGTTTCATGTAACAAATAAATATTTGCAACTCTTTGTGACTAGCGCATTAACTTATAAGTTCCAAACTTGAAGCATTGGGATGACATTTTATAATCACTGTGGACGGCAGTACATGTAATGACGATGAGCACCGGTAAGCGTGCGCAAGGAGATTATTATCAGGCCTGTTCCAGTTGTCACTCGGAAGTGAATTCGTTAACATTGGCAGATTCCCTTTAACATAATCAAAGTTCCCTTGCTTGCTAGCAAATTTCCTAGGGAAATTACTATTTGGGGGAATATAAAACATCTGAGTGCCGCTACTGCTCCTAACAAAAGCCTATGATTTGCCACAGTTTTTCAGGCAAATCATTGATCAACATTTGGCCCGCTGCTGTTCCTAACTTTTGTGAATTATTGGTGCACGCATTTAAAGTCCAAAATCAGTCAAAAATCATTGGCAGCCAAAAATAACACATTCTACTGATTTTAAAGGTAGTGATGGAAACTGGCAAACACACAAATCGTGTGGCAATCAGCTGTGATGTCCGAAATAATTCAAAGATTGTTGGTTTGATTTTAACAATGTTTTTGCAACTTTTGGCAAAAAATGAGTTTTGAAGACCGCAACTGTTAGACATTAAACGCAATAACCGAAATTTTAGATGCAATGCTATTATTTTTCATTTGCCAGATATGTCACCTTTCACAATCCTCCGGGCAGGGCAATGTCCACGTTCTCCTCCATAAACCTCATAAATATGCAGTCTTGTTTGTTGTTCTTATAATAAAATTAATTTTAAATAGAGAAAATATTCGTTTTTCTTTCTTATATTTTGTATTTTAAAATTTGTGCGGGATTCAGCTGTTGGCACCAGTGTTGCAAACTTTTCGCAAACAGTGTTCGGGACCAAAGTTGCCAAGGTCGATGAAAAAGGTCCCAACACAACACGCTTTACACAATACGTACATTAAATTAAGGGGTAATAAGAACGAAAACACTTTTAAACTAAACTTAGATAATTTAAACTTAAACCGAAAAGCGCTTGCTAAAAATAAGTGCCAAGAAAATAATTATTTTTTCTTCGTACCATGACAACTCTTGCTTTGTTTCTATCATATTCGTTCGGAAAATGTAACAGGGCTGGCGGATTTGCAAAACTTCACAAGGTTAGAACCGAGATTCTGAGGTGCCATCACAAAATTATTTTTAAAAAGTGAATTATGTTACTATTTTCCAAATCTGTTTTGCAACAATGTTCTAAAAACATCAATGAATAAGGTAAACATTTCATTTGCACTTTAAGTTGTCGCAAAGTATTATAAAAGAAATAATATCTGTTCTTGTGGATCTGAATCCGTCAGCCAAATGCTTGGCGAAAAGAATAGTAGGATCTTAATAAATGATATAGCACTAAAAAGGTATCACTTTTATAAGAGTTTGTTCATTCTAAGAGTTTTAGAAAGTCATTTTGTTTCGGAGAAATGGGGTTGAAAAAGCAAAAAAAAATTGTGTCTTACACGCCCACATATTTCAAACTACTAAAGCTAAAAACCATTATTTATTTTTTTTTTCGCAATTTCTTGCAAAATATGACCTTTCATCATACATAATCAATCACGCATCCAAAGAATAGTTCAAACGCTATTTGAAATACACATTTTTTTTTAATGTTAATGTTTAACGAGATATCGACCAAATAGGTTGATTTTTATACCATTGCAGAGTTTGCAACGCAGTGAAGGAGACATTTCCGACAAAATAAATAAGTTAAATTTTCTTTTATGTTAAATTAAAAAACAGCAAGCTTATAATTTTTTATCATTTATTTTTCCGATTGTTCCTATGGGAACATATGCTATAGTCGTCCGATCCGGCTCGTTCCGACTTATTTACTACCTGCAATAGAAAAACAACTTTTGGGAAAGTTTTTTGGTATAAAAACCAAAAGCAAATACATTTTTAAAGAAAAATATACAGAAATCTTGTACTAGTTAGTATAAAAAATATACAAAAAAAATAAAAAAATACAATAATAAAAACCATAAGCAAATAACCCAAAATTGAAATTTCAAAAACCCTAACGTTCATTTAAATAAAAAAAATTATGATATTATTCGAGTGTAACGCTTACACTGTAAGCTGAGAAAAATAAAATTTTATCAAGCGGCAAGCGTTCGATATGCAAAAATCTTAGAGATGAGCGATAGTTTTGTCAAACATCGATAAGTTTAGTGATGCAACCTCGGTTCAATTAGTTGTGAGCTCATTTTGAAATGACGGTTATTTTCCATGAAATCGGTCTTGTCGCAGACTTGGGCCTGTTTTTCCGTAAACAAGACCCCAAAGTTCATGGAAAATTTAAACCTATCGGGCGTTGGGGCTTTTCGGAAGTTTACCCCTAGTCCTTTACAAATTAAAAACATGAACGAAGCCAAATTCAACAAGCCGAAGTTTATATACCATTGCTTTTGCAAAAAAAACGATATTTACTCGTATATTTTTAAAAATATTGAAGCTATAATAATTTTTAGCTCAATTTTTCGATCGTTTTGTTTTGAACCCCATGGGAGCTATATGATATATTCGTCCGATCCTAGCCAAATTTAAAAAGAACTAACAAAATAAATTGAAAAACAGCAAAGCTAACATTTTTTTCCTTTCTTTTCCCGATTGTTTCAATGGAAGCTATATGATATTGTCGTTCAAACAGCCTAGTTTCGACTTATATTTTACCTGCAATAGAAATATTACTTTTGGGAAATTTTCATGCAGATAGAATTAAATCTGAAAACATAATGATGCTAGATTTATAAATTCAGAAATGTCTCCTACGTTTGAAACTTTTGACCGAATAAAAAATACATTCTGTAGGGTAAAATGAAGAAAATGATTGTTTACCGCTTAAAAAAAAATAAATGCATTATAAATGCATATATAATAAAGGCATTTACAAAAAACCGTAAATTGTTATTTTATTTTAAACTTCCATATAACATACGACTGCGTTTCGATCTCTATAGCTATAAATTTCGAAAAAAAAAATGAGGCTATGTCGATTTTGACATTTTTTCACACGGGCCAGCGCCTACCAAAAGTAAACAAACTGGAAAAAAAAGAAGAAAAGAACGCGAAATTAAATTTCCCCGCCAATAATTTGAGTACTTATGCATCTCGTTCTCTCAAACCTCTGCCCGAGATTTGAAAAAACTTGTAATTCTGTCCTATTATGAATTGCATGCAGCACTGCTCGCTGTCAGTGTTAAGAGCTGGTGCGAGACTGAGAATTGGGGTGGGAAATCAAGTTGAACTTAGAACATGACTCTTAGCAGGCGGAGTGATCTACATCGTAAATTCAAAAGAGTATGCATCATTCTTCTTAAAAGTTATTTCCTGGTCTCAGCCCTTCTTATGAAAACTCTGTTCTTCTTGCATCACCTTATAACATGTACACGCACAATACAAACACACTCAAAACATGTTAGAAAGACTGCGAAGGGAGCCGAATAAAATCACTTGCATATTTGACCTCATCCCGATCGAGTCTTCTTATTTCTTTGGAACACAACATTTTCTGGCAACGAGTCAAAAAAGTTCGTGTCGGTTGTCTAAATCGTAGAGATCGAACGGTAAGTGAAGAAAACAGTGCCGCAAAATTTAGTTTTGTGTATTTCATGTCGGTAGTCTAAACTTGTAGAGATCGAACGAAAAAACAATGCCTGATAATAATCAGTTCAACTTTGAAACATTGTTGGCTCAACAGCAACAATTCTCGCAGCAGCTTATGCAACAACAACAGCAATGGATGGAGCCTACATTAACAAAAAACCGTGTCGTTCAAAACGTTCAAAGACAAATCAGGGAAACATTCAGTATGTCCGCCGTTTCCAAATTTCAACAAGGATCAACAAAATTGGGAAACGTATTTCCAGTAATCAACACAGCACTTCGCCGCGTACTTAGTGCATACTTAGGCATGAACGCCTTTCAACTTGTCAAAAATCTGTTCGGTAGCGAAAATTTGGATCATCAGACCTTTGCGCAAATAACGGAAAGCTATCAGAACACTTCAAGCAAAAACGGCATATTGTTGCTGCTCGGTATGAATTTTTTAAATGTCAGATGCGGGAATCTCAAACACACAAGGAATGGGTCGCCGATCTACATGGCATTGCGCGTGAGTGTCAATTTGTTTGCCAATCAGATGGGTGTTCATTAAATTACGTTAATGAAATGATCCGCGATCAAATAATTTTCTACACTTTCGACGCAATGCAGAAGCTACAGACGTCACTAGAGGACGTTCTCTCTATTGCCGAAACGTACGAAGCAGCCACGAAAACCGAAGCAGTGATCAAGGAAAGCGAGAAGGGAGCGCTTGAGATGAACGCAGTATACACACACAAGCAACACCAACAGAATCGCAATTATGTTGATCGAAAGGGAGGCAAGATAGTGTTAATATCTTGCTCCGGCTGCGGTTACATACACACTCGCGGAAATTGCAAAGTTCGCGAGGCTATCTGTCACAAATGTGCTAGAAAGGGACACAAAGTTATCGTTTGTCTGTCCAAACAGTGCAAAGACAAGAAAGACTCCGACAAAGAGAAAAATCAAAACAAAAAAACGGAATTAGTGTAAACAATTTACAATGTTTCCAGTTTGGTAAAGTTTGAAGGAATCAAAAATGTGATTTATGTGGAACTTTTCGATACAAGCGTTTCATTCCAAATGAATTCTGGTGCAACTGTGTTGGTGCTTAATTCAAAAACATACAAACAACTTAACAGCCCGAAACTAGAGAAGTGCGATCGAATTTTACATGCATTTGGCCAACAACAAATTCCATTGTTGTGTGGCAAAACATACCATTGTGCCAGACGTTAAAAATTCAAACAATCTGTTCGGTTTAGATTTGTTTAAAACATTAAATTTCGAAATTCAGCAAATCGCAAATGTGAGTGAGGAGAAGGGTACTCAAATGACCAATCTTTGTAAGAAATACAAGGAAGTATTTGAACCGGCGATTGGAAGAATAAAATACTTTAAGGCAAGCATTTATCTAAAACCGAACTCCGTTCCAAAATTCTACAAGAGCAGCAAATTCCGTTTGCCCAATTGGAAAAATTGGAAGTGCAGCATCTAACAAAAGCAGGTTTCATCAAGCGCCACGTTAACCTGATCAAACCAAGATCCGATTCAGACGACATTAACAGCAACTCCAACTTTAGCGACAGCCCTGACTCTCAAAATCCACCACAGACACTTCCATCCGCCACTGGTTCCAGTAAAGTAGCTGCAGCGTCCCGACAAGATAACCACCAAGCGCCACAGCCACGCCGATCGAGCATTCCAATCAGAAGCAGAAATCGGCCACCCCAAGAAGTCAACCGCTATCAGTCCACAGATTTTAGAAAGCGTAAAAATACTAACACTATGTAATTTTAGGGGAGAGATGAGATATGTATCGTAAATTAAAAAGAATATGCATCCTTCTTAAAAGTTATATACTGGTATTAGCCCTTCTTATGAAAACGCTGTTCCTCTTGCATCAGCTTATAACACGAAGGGAATAAAATCACTTGCATATTTGACCTCAACCCGATCGTGTCTTCTTATTTCTTTGGGGCACAACAGATAGGATAAGCAGAGGTTCGGGCAGATAAAATGTTGTCTACGTTTCGTATGCTTGGTATTCAGGCTCCCAACATTTTTGTTTTGGTCGTTGAGCTAAGATCAAGAGTCAGAGTTTTTTCAATAGCCCACTCATACAAGTCTTTTATTGTAATCAGGTCACGGAGCAGGAACAAGACTGTTGTTTCAAACAAAAACTCCTCTTGACTAGGTATAATTAACGTGATCGCACCCTCAAATCCAAAAACTTCTGATATTACATTTTGTGACGACTATTTTTTATTTTATTAAACAAAATTACTTTTTTTTAATCGATTTGTTTTGTGAACGGCACACTGCTTTGATATTGTTAAGTAACAAGGCTGATTTTATTGTGTAGCTTTTTGCGGAGAATACCTATGTATATGATGAAAGAACATTTAAAATGTGTATTTATTTAGTCGAATGCTTTTCCGTCACAAAATTTGACATCAGATATTTTGTGTGTTGAGTTTACGAGTTTTTTCCCTCATTAAGAGGTGGTTTGTGTAAATACACAAAACTCGGGCAGCCAAGTGAAATATGAATGCGCCTCAGAACTCAACTTATGGGAAGCGCAAATGTCAGCGAATTCCCATGGCTTGGGTGCATACAACTACAATGAATACATATACATGCAAATACAACTTCTCTCGCGCTCTCGTTTATATATGATCATAGAATTGTTACATAGAAGGCCTCTGCTGGTCGCTGCCGAGATTAGCTGGCAGCGCAGCCGTTTGCCACCAGTTTGTGGATCATTATAAATTCGGCGAGGAAATAAAAGAAAGACGCGTTTTGACACACACCCCCCGTACCTCACGGTAATTAACTTTGATATATTGTAATAAAAAAATATATTATTTCGTGCAGCTGTATTACAGAACTTTAAATCGGTATTGCGGCTAAACCAATAAAGATAAAACAAAAATGTAAACGCAATATTTTAAATAAAAACAGTAGCATAATAAATAAACTAAAAAAATTCAAGTAACAAAAAATTTAATTTTCATGCCGCAACTTATTTCGTGCAGTTTATTTATATTGAATAAATTGTACTTTTAGCGTCAAAAATCCCAAATTTTTTTTGGTAGTGAGTTTCCCGACTTAGTTTGAGCGATACAGGGGAATCACCGATATGGCACCTCGAACAAGTTTTGAGCAGCGGGAACTCGTCCTTAAACACTTTAAAAGTGGAAAAAGTCATTGCTGAAATGGTATCCCTCAGCTTCAGTACCGTACAATACATCATCCAACGGTTTGTTCGAGAAAACAGGGTTAAAGATCAAGGCCGAAATACTCCAAATAAAATATTCACCGAACATGCGTCGCAAAATTAAAAAAACCCAAAGCTATCGGCCCCAAAAATCGTTGCTCAGGTCGAGGAAGATGGGGGCCAAAAGTGTAGTGCTGATGCAGTGCGCCGTGTTGCATGATCACAACTTTAACGACCGAGTTGCACGGAAAAAGCCATTTATCAGCAACAAAAATAATTTCTGCTCGCCTAAAATTACTTCAAGAGAGCATATACTTTGTCCGATTTCGATTTGGAATGACTTATTATTTGCAGGCGAGTCAAAATTTAACCTTTTTGGTTCAGATGGAAAAGATATGTTTGGCGGCGACCTAATACGGAGCTCAAAAACATACACCTATAAGCTACAGTCAAGCATAGTGGGGGTTATGTTATGGTTTGGTTTTTATGGCAGCCTCTGGCGTGGGCAACCTCGTTTTTGTTGACGGGACCATGATGCCAGAATGTACATAATGTATCTCGAACTTTAAAAAAAATCTGCTTCAAAGTGCTGAAAAATTGGGCATACGCGACCGTCTTCGATTCTACCAAGACAACGATCCGAAGCATTCAGCAGGCATTGTGAAGTCCTGGCTCGTCTGGAACTGCCCTCATGTCGTCATAACACCAGCACAGTTTCCAGACTTGAATGCCTTTGAAAATTGATCGGAAATATTGGAAATGGCATTTCGAAAAAGACGAATTTCGAATATAATCGATTTGAAGAATGAAATTAGTCGCGTCGATGGAAAATCGTCTGAAAGCTGTCCAAAAGTACAAACGAGGGCACATAAAATATTCGAAATTTTTTTTAAGAATAATAAGTTTATCCAAATGAACTGCACGAAGTAAGCTGCGGCATTATAAAAGCCTGTACATTTTGTTTTTGTTATATTTTGTTGTTATTTTTTTTAATAAGGAGATCGTTTTTAGTTTATTAAATATGCAACTGTTTCTAGTTAAAATAATGCATTCTTGATTTATCTAAGTTAAGCCGCAATACCGACATAAAGTTTGGTTATTCAACTGCACCAAGAAAGCTGCGAGCTCCTGTATGTAAGTATGTATGTATATGGTATGCGTTTACAGATATACATATATGTATAGGTACATATCTGTGTACATACTCGGAATATGTATTAATAATTAATTTAAACCGTTATTCTAGTACATTGAAATATGTAATAGTTTTCCAATAAATTTTAGCTTCTTGTGTTTTGTTCAGTACTTACCGAAGAATATTATTTACCAATGCGACTAAGTTATTATTCACTGCAGAGTTTTTCAGGAAAGAAACAAGCAGAAAGTATTTCTTATGAGGGACACATTTGCACAACTTTATTTTTAAGAGCCGTCAACCGAATAACTGTCTGATTCTATAGGCGCATTAAAACGCTTTTAGCCTAATGCGCATTTATTTAAAATAAATGCGATAAGTATATGCGATTAAAAATCATTCGCTCGATTTTAGAAAAAATACTGGAAAATACTGATTTTTAACGTTAGTTCGTTGGTGCCATCACTACAATAGCTGGTTTTATATGCAAGGATGACGCAATTTTTGATTTCTTTTAAATATAATATCTGTTTTGCGCAAATAGGACTGAAAGCAAGAGCAGCCGCAGCAAATCCAGGTTGCAGTACCACAATGCATTACTTCAGGATGGCAGGAAAAAGCTCTTATAGCTTGTTTCCATTGCCGCATGAGTGGACATTTTAATAGCCTGATTCCATTGTCGCATAAGTGGACTTTTTCAATGTGCCTAATTCCATTGGCGCATTAGCATTTAGCTAGTGCTGCTCCAACATCTAAGTGTTACAAACAGCTAATCTGGGTTTGTTTACTTTTGAATTGTTGCAAATTAAAATTCGTGAATATGAGCAAATTTATGGATATCTTAAGTGCTCAGCAGGTTACGATAATGCTATCGAGGCATTTGCCAACTTGAGCGACAAGAAAGGGAAGCTAATGGTATTTTCTGACTTGTTTGCAAAGCAAGCAAAGAGCATCCTTGCATAAAAACCCAGCTGCTTTGGTGGTGGCACTAACGAAATATCGTTAAAAATCAGTATTTTCCGGTATTTTTTCTAAAATCGGGCGAATGATTTTTAATCGCATTTACTTATTTTAAAAGCGGCATTTAGCCTTATAGAATTTGCTGTGTAAATAAATGCGCATTAGGCTAAATGGGTTTTAATGAGCCAATGGAATCAGGCTATTAATGTTCCTGATTCCATTGGCGTAATAGCATTTAGCTAATGCTACTAACTAATAACATGTGAATGACTCATACAGCTGATCTGGTTTTGTTTCCTTTTGAATTTTCGCAAATATATTAAAAATCATAAATATGGTCGAGCTTTCGTTAATCTTTAATGCTCAGCAGGACATCCATAATGCTATCGAGGCATTTGCCAACTTGGACGACAAGGAAGGAGAGCTAATGGTATTTTTGACGTGTTTGTTAAGGAGACTAACACATTTTCTAAAAAAAGAGCAAAGCTCCCCGTTTATTTAATAGTTTTTTCTACCAGAGATCCAGCAGTAATTCATTATGGTACTGCAACCAAGATTTGCGCTAAATAGATGTTATATTCAAAAGAAATCAAAAATTGCGCCATAAAAACAAGATATTGTAGTTGTGGCTCCAACGAAATATCGTTAACTTTAAGTATTTTTCTAAAATTGTTCGGGGCAATTGATTTTCAATCGCAATTACTTATCGCATTTATTTTAATAGCAGCATATAGCTCTATGGGAAAACGTGTGTAAATAAATGCGCATTAGGCTAAATGCGTTTTAATGCGCCGATGGAATCCGGCTATTAGCAAGTGACGAAGAACTGGCGTTTTCACTTATAGCGTATTTCCACAGAGATCCATCCAGCTTCCACCATCCGTTGAAGAGATGGTCCAAAAGGTTTTGCCATTCAAAAAATTTCCCAGTTTGTCCGCCGTTAAAATTTGACGCACTCTGACGGACTAATTTATGCGATAGTTAGCCGATGTTTCTGCGGTGCAACCCTCATTCCACGCAGTTCATCCCTGAAAAACCGTTGGGATTTTTGAAAAAAATGAAACTCCGGTTTCCACAGAGCACACTATCCTTTTTATTCCAACTGATCTTAACAGCTGTAGCTCATCAAAACGTATATGGTTGAACTGTTGATATTTTTTACGTTTTGACGAGCCACAGCTGTTCAGATCAGCTGAAATCGGAAGGGGAAAGGTGGATGTGCTCTGTGGATATCGGAGTTTCACATTTGTTAAAAATGCCAACCGTTTCCAACGGATGGACTGCGTGAAACGAGGGTTTTAGCTTGAGTAAATGTAGGAGAATGGCGGCTTTAAAGTGTATATAAAATCTAACAAAATCTTTGAAAACAACTTTATAGCTACCAAATTTAAAGATTAATCAAAGCTCGCAAACAAATTTTTGCAATGCAGTGCAACGATCTCTCTCTGAAACACCATTCTCGTTTCGCTTGCGTCTTTCGGTCCGAGTGTTCGGCTCAACAGAACAAGGAAATCGGCCTTTTATTTGAGCGTTCACAGCAAAACTGTTTTAAAAAGACCACTGCGAAAGATAAAAAAGACCTTATATATGAAAAGAATAAATTACGTAAACAAAAATTTTACCAATCAAAAAAGACCCAGAAAGACTGAACGAAAAAGAACACAAAAAAAGGGTTTTGCCCTGAGGGAAAATCCTTTTCAATATGTTTGCTCCTGTGCCGGATCGGACCACTATAGCAAATAGCTCCCATAGGAACAATCGGAAAAATAAATGAAAAAAATTATAAGTTTACGGTTTTTTATTTTTATTTTTTTTTTATTTCTTCGACATTTAGTAATGGTTAAATATTTTAGAATTACGTTCTAAATTTCATCACAATCGGACCAACAGCGGTTAGTATATTGGTCTCTTTTTTTCTTTCTGAAAGTGTGTTAAAATAATGTACAATAGAGGTTAGTATATTGGTCTTTTTCTTTCTAAAAGTGTGTTAAAATAATGTACAATAGCGGTTAGTATTTCTAAAAGTGTGTTAAAATAATGCACAAAAACGGTTAGTATATTGGTCTCTTTCTTTCTTTTGGCCAATACAGTAACCAGCAACGAATTGGTCAGAGTAAGCAATTCATAAGAATATACGGCAGGCGATAGGTGTACGCCGCAATTAATATGAAACCTTGCAGGATCCAGAAGTGGGCCATTAAGCCAGAAAAAGGGGAAATGCTGTACCTAAGTGGGAACACTTAGATGGCCCGGAAGCAATACCACCGGTATAAAAGAGCCCCCACCTTAGGTTCGAGCAGTCACAGTCCAAGAGAATGCGAATCGGGCAGTCACAGTCCAAGAAAATTGCGAATCGGGCAGTTAATTTCCAAGATAATTGAGAATCGGGAGTTGAGACAGAAACGACCGCGGAACCGCGTTAAGTCCACTACTGGCAAAAACAGTAATCGCGGAGGACCTATCCGAGAGATCGCATTTAGAACCCGATAGAAATATAACTTGTACAACCTCGAAGGCATCCGACAACACGGCAAGCGTGGTGAACAGCGTCGAAATTGAAGACCACAAGGAGGACATAACCAAAGTCTACAATGTTTTGTGCCTCATTACTGGACTCTTGATCCTTATGTCGATTCTGAACTTCTTCCTCATTAATATTATTAATCAATTTCGGCAAAACAATCAACAACACCCATCAATTATAAACAAACAATTAAATGCAAGCAAAAGATCAAAGTTTTTATTTGTAATTGGAACCACCAGAAGAAACCTCAGCTAGAAGTGCTACCGTCAACCGTCGCGAGTGCCGTTTTCACTCTTCTCTTCCTCGCAATTCATTCAATTATTTGTCAATTAAATGTGCACCTTTTTAAATGAAAAATCTTTTCAATAAATTATAATATTAAGCAGAACTCAATAATGTCTTGGTGAACGTCTAAAAAAAGGGGGAGCTGGCGCAAATGAAAAAACTCGGGTCAAGAACAATGACGTAACTTTCGATTGACGACATTGGCAATAGGGGATCGCATTGCAGTGGCTGGCGGCGATCCATCGGCAAACGGGACGAATGAAGGGGCAGAGTAAAGCTGCCACACGCTGCCGATCGAAATTCGGTCAAGCGCTCGAACTAGCTACTTCAGAAGCTTGTGGGCAACGACGAAAAATGATAAAACGAACTGGACGATCTCTTTTTATTTCCTAAGGCACGATAAATTTATTCTCGTTATGTAGGGGAGGGAGTGGTTTCCAAAGAACCCACCCCGTCCGGCAAGCTGAGCCGGCACCCAGCGTGCCTACCCAGGACGCAACTCCCTCGGCCCAAGTCATTTGGACTGGGCACTAATACACCGACGTAACAGAATTGGCACCTAAAGGAGGATTCTTTGCATCCTTAGAACTAGGACTTTTAACATCTGAAGATTTTTTTTACGTATTTAAAGGTTAAAGATAAAAAAAATTTCTGTAATATAATTGTCAAATAAAACTGATGTTATATGCAAAAAGAATCAAGCAGTCTCTTTGAGTCGCGTCTTGGCTCAAGTGTCTTTATCGTTGTCATTCAAATTGGTAATTTGAAGATTTACCTCAATTATTTTTAATTTTTATATTTTTCTGGTTTAACAAAAAAAGTGTGGCAGGCGTGTGCCACTATCAAGGTTGATTATTGTTTATTTTATTATTTAATTACTTCGGCACGTGCCATAACCTTGAAATATTAAGATAGGTCAGTAATTGGCAGGGAAGAGGAAGAGGGTAACGTTGACAATACCGCCTACTAGGACTGCAAGGGCTTCAACCTTAGCCGCAAGACAGGCCTGGAAAGCAAGGCAAACCGTGACAACTAGCGAGCAACAGGCACAGGAACAGTCGGTCAGCTTTGGCAGCAAGCAAGATAATTTAGGAAGTCTGGCAGATTACCACAGTTCCACCATTGAGGAGTCGTCAGGAGCTGTAGGGGGTGAAAACTATTACTTAGGAGCGCCACAAGGAAGGTCCAGCGTGCTACCTAATACAGGAGCACGGTCGCAGCAGTCGGAGTTAGAAAGCAGGCTGGAGCGAATGCTGTCTGCGCTGATCATGCAAGGCAACGAGTTAAGGGCTACAGTCGCAATCCAGATAACGTAATTAAATACCCAGATAATTAAACCTACTAACAAAAGTGGCAAAAATTAGTGAATCACAATCAGGTAATTAACAAACAGCCGGAGACACGACTGCACAAAATAGGACTTCCCGGCCGGCACCTTCGAGCCGCTGTTAACGTCAACTTAATACCGAAATAGGAGTTTCGGGGTCAGCATCACCGCCAAGACTTAATTCGCTGGACCAACATAATAATGAATGACTCTGGCAGACGGAACTGCAACAGTGCATGGGAAATATCCGCCGCTGAGCACCGACCAACAGAGAACCGGAACGTTAGATTGGACAAGTGGAATCTTAAATTTGATGGGACCAGCCGAGGGATGTCTCTTCCGAGTAGATCGCATGAAAGAACTGTATGAAGAGGTATTCCGAGAATTTCAAGGTTTACTCACTGGATCCGCCAGCAAATTGTATTGGCAAATGCACGAAGACAAAGCGGACGACCTTTGTTTTGGGTCCCTCTCGTTAACCCGAGCAATTACCAGAGCCTTTTCGACATTCGAGAACGACTATGTCACCATTAAAGAATTAATGGAACGACGACAGCGATATAACGAGAGTTTGGAGGATTATATTTCTGCAATGCACAATTTGCAGTTTAAACTAAGAAATAAGATTCCAGAATCCAACCTTGTGGAGATATTGAAGGAGAACCTAAATTCTCAAATGGGAGCCTATCTTCATTAGCCGAGCTTAAGAGGGAAGAAATAAGTGTCGCAGCATATAGCTCTATGGGAAAACGTGTGTAAATAAATGCGCATTAGGCTAAATGCGTTTTAATGCGCCGATGGAATCCGGCTATTAGCAAGTGCACGAAGAACTGGCGTTTTCACTTATAGCGTATTTCCACAGAGATCCATCCAGCTTCCACCATCCGTTGAAGAGATGGTCCAAAAGGTTTTGCCATTCAAAAAATTTCCCAGTTTGTCCGCCGTTAAAATTTGACGCACTCTGACGGACTAATTTATGCGATAGTTAGCCGATGTTTCTGCGGTGCAACCCTCATTCCACGCAGTTCATCCCTGAAAAACCGTTGGGATTTTTGAAAAAAATGAAACTCCGGTTTCCACAGAGCACACTATCCTTTTTATTCCAACTGATCTTAACAGCTGTAGCTCATCAAAACGTATATGGTTGAACTGTTGATATTTTTTACGTTTTGACGAGCCACAGCTGTTTAGATCAGCTGAAATCGGAAGGGGAAAGGTGGATGTGCTCTGTGGATATCGGAGTTTCACATTTGTTAAAAATGCCAACCGTTTCCAACGGATGGACTGCGTGAAACGAGGGCTTTAGCTTGAGTAAATGTAGGAGAATGGCGGTTTTAAAGTGTATATAAAATCTAACAAAATCTTTGAAAACAACTTTATAGCTACCAAATTTAAAGATTAATCAAAGCTCGCAAACAAATTTTTGCAATGCAGTGCAACGATCTCTCTCTGAAACACCATTCTCGTTTCGCTTGCGTCTTTCGGTCCGAGTGTTCGGCTCAACAGAACAAGGAAATCGGCTTTTTATTTGAGCGTTCACAGCAAAACTGTTTTAAAAAGACCACTGCGAAAGAGAAAAAAGACCTTATATATGAAAAGAATAAATTACGCAAACAAAAATTTTACCAATCAAAAAAGACCCAGAAAGACTGAACGAAAAAGAACACAAAAAAAGGGTTTTGCCCTGAGGGAAAATCCTTTTCAATATGTTTGCTCCTGTGCCGGATCGGACCACTATAGCAAATAGCTCCCATAGGAACAATCGGAAAAATAAATGAAAAAAATTATAAGTTTACGGTTTTTTATTTTTATTTTTTTTTTATTTCTTCGACATTTAGTAATGGTTAAATATTTTAGAATTACGTTCTAAATTTCATCACAATCGGACCAACAGCGGTTAGTATATTGGTCTCTTTTTTTCTTTCTGAAAGTGTGTTAAAATAATGTACAATAGAGGTTAGTATATTGGTCTTTTTCTTTCTAAAAGTGTGTTAAAATAATGTACAATAGCGGTTAGTATTTCTAAAAGTGTGTTAAAATAATGCACAAAAACGGTTAGTATATTGGTCTCTTTCTTTTTTTTTTTCTTAAAGTGTGTTAAAATAATGTACAATAGCGGTTAGTATATTTGTCTTTTTCTTTCTCTCTTTCTAAAAGTGTGTTAAAATAATGTAGAATAGCTGTTACGGGAGCGGGGTAAGAAATAAACCTGAAGTGCAGGTGGCGAAACACCGAAATTGGCCAATACAGTAACCAGCAACGAATTGGTCAGAGTAAGCAATTCATAAGAATATACGGCAGGCGATAGGTGTACGTAGCAATTAATATGAGACCTTGCAGGATCCAGAAGTGGGCCATTAAGCCAGAAAAAGGGGAAATGCTGTACCTAAGTGGGAACACTTAGATGGCCCGGAAGCAATACCACCGGTATAAAAGAGCCCCCACCTTAGGTTCGAGCAGTCACAGTCCAAGAGAATGCGAATCGGGCAGTCACAGTCCAAGAAAATTGCGAATCGGGCAGTTAATTTCCAAGATAATTGAGAATCGGGAGTTGAGACAGAAACGACCGCGGAACCGCGTTAAGTTAAGACCACTACTGGCAAAAACAGGAATCGCGGAGGACCTATCCGAGTGATCGCATTTAGAACCCGATAGAAATATAACTTGTACAACCTCGAAGGCATCCGACAACACGGCAAGCGTGGTGAACAGCGTCGAAATTGAAGACCACAAGGAGGACATAACCAAAGTCTACAATGTTTTGTGCCTCATTACTGGACTCTTGATCCTTATGTCGATTCTGAACTTCTTCCTCATTAATATTATTAATCAATTTCGGCAAAACAATCAACAACACCCATCAATTATAAACAAACAATTAAATGCAAGCAAAAGATCAAAGTTTTTATTTGTAATTGGAACCACCAGAAGAAACCTCAGCTAGAAGTGCTACCGTCAACCGTCGCGAGTGCCGTTTTCACTCTTCTCTTCCTCGCAATTCAATTATTTGTCAATTAAATGTGCACCTTTTTAAATGAAAAATTTTTTCAATAAATTATAATATATATATATAATATATATATTATAAGCAGAACTCAATAATGTCTTGGTGAACGTCTAAAAAAAGGGGGAGCTGGCGCAAATGAAAAAACTCGGGTCAAGAACAATGACGTAACTTTCGATTGACGACATTGGCAATAGGGGATCGCATTGCAGTGGCTGGCGGCGATCCATCGGCGAACGGGACGAATGAAGGGGCAGAGTAAAACTGCCACACGCTGCCGATCGAAATTCGGTCAAGCGCTCGAACTAGCTACTTCAGAAGCTTGTGGGCAACGACGAAAAATGATAAAACGAACTGGACGATCTCTTTTTATTTCCTAAGGCACGAAAAATTTATTCTCGTTATGTAGGGGAGGGAGTGGTTTCCAAAGAACCCACCCCGTCCGGCAAGCTGAGCCGGCACCCAGCGTGCCTACCCAGGACGCAACTCCCTCGGCCCAAGTCCTTTGGACTGGGCACTAATACACCGACGTAACAGAATTGGCACCTAACGGAGGATTCTTTGCATCCTTAGAACTAGGACTTTTAACATCTGAAGATTTTTTTTTTACGTATTTAAAGGTTAAAGATAAAAAAAATTTCTGTAATATAATTGTCAAATAAAACTGATGTTATATGCAAAAAGAATCAAGCAGTCTCTTTGAGTCGCGTCTTGGCTCAAGTGTCTTTATCGTTGTCATTCAAATTGGTAATTTGAAGATTTACCTCAATTATTTTAATTTTTATATTTTTCTGGTTTAACAAAAAAAAGTGTGGCAGGCGTGTGCCACTATCAAGGTTGATTATTGTTTATTTTATTATTTAATTACTTCGGCACGTGCCATAACCTTGAAATATTAAGATAGGTCAGTAATTGGCAGGGAAGAGGAAGAGGGTAACGTTGACAATACCGCCTACTAGGACTGCAAGGGCTTCAACCTTAGCCGCAAGACAGGCCTGGAAAGCAAGGCAAACCGTGACAACTAGCGAGCAACAGGCACAGGAACAGTCGGTCAGCTTTGGCAGCAAGCAAGATAATTTAGGAAGCCTGGCAGATTACCACAGTTCCACCATTGAGGAGTCGTCAGGAGCTGTAGGGGGTGAAAACTATTACTTAGGAGCGCCACAAGGAAGGTCCAGCGTGCTACCTAATACAGGAGCACGGTCGCAGCAGTCGGAGTTAGAAAGCAGGCTGGAGCGAATGATGTCTGCGCTGATCATGCAAGGCAACGAGTTAAGGGCTACAGTCGCAATCCAGATAACGTAATTAAATACCCAGATAATTAAACCTACTAACAAAAGTGGCAAAAATTAGTGAATCACAATCAGGTAATTAACAAACAGCCGGAGACACGCCTGCACAAAATAGCACTTCTCGGCCGGCACCTTCGAGCCGCTGTGAACGTCAACTTAATACCGAAATAGGAGTTTCGGGGTCAGCATCACCGCCAAGACTTAATTCGCTGGACCAACATAATAATTAATGACTCTGGCAGACGGAACTGCAACAGTGCATGGGAAATATCCGCCGCTGAGCACCGACCAACAGAGAACCGGAACGTTAGATTGGACAAGTGGAATCTTAAATTTGATGGGACCAGCCGAGGGATGTCTCTTCCGAGTAGATCGCATGAAAGAACTGTATGAAGAGGTATTCCGAGAATTTCACGGTTTACTCACTGGATCCGCCAGCAAATTGTATTGGCAAATGCACGAAGACAAAGCGGACGACCTTTGTTTTGGGTTCCACCCGTTAACCCGAGCAATTACCAGAGCCTTTTCGACATTCGAGAACGACTATGTCACCATTAAAGAATTAATGGAACGACGACAGCGATGTAACGAGAGTTTGGAGGATTATATTTCTGCAATGCACAATTTGCAGTTTAAACTAAGAAATAAGATTCCAGAATCCAACCTTATGGAGATATTGAAGGAGAACCTAAATTCTCAAATGGGAGCCTATCTTCATTAGCCGAGCTTAAGAGGGAAGAAATAAGTGTCGAAAAATGGTTGAAGGACAAGAGGTCGCGCCCGCGGCACGTTAACGAGATTATAAATGAATCGGAAGAATGATATGAGGCCGATGACTACCAAGTAGGGAACAACCGGCCACCGAAGGGTGCTGGAAGGATAAAGCCAGCAAGAAAAACTTGGATAAGAAATCCTTGGAGACAATGGGAACAGACCGGCACGGCACGTCCCCTTTTCATACTTTTGCTATATGTGCAATAAGCCGGCGGACTTTTATCGCCACCATAAAATTGTAGACGGAACAGGGTGCCAAGCCCGGTTCCATGCAATGCAGTGTCACTATTGTGGTAAAAACTCTAAAAACTCTATCACTCTACTCACTCTTCTTTTTTTAAGGAAGGGCCTGTTCGGAGAAACGGGGACGACCGGTCAGAAAAACGACACCCCGAGACAATAAAAGAGGCGACCTCAAGCCCCGCACAGATATCGTCTCATAAGACATGGGATCAGCGTGAGGCAGAGTACAAGGAGGATCGCGCCCGAATCTTTAATACGGCACAAGAGGAAGAAGACGAAAGGGGTAACTGGAAGAATAAGAAACTTCGACACCTACACCAGACCCTGGAGACTGCACGGGAACTTAATTAGTTGCGTCTATCATCAGCCTGAAAAATGACAACCGCCTTTTTGCCAAGACGAAAGTAGACGGCGAAGAGATTGTAGCCTTATTAGATACAGAGGTGAGTGCCAACTGCATTGGCAAAGGAGCAGAGCTGTTTTTACAACGGAGGCAGCATAAGGTGCAGAGGTTAACCAGACAAAACGTACAAGCGGCCAGTGGGGGGAAAACTCAAGTTACAGGCATGATCACTCTGCCAGTGGAATGGGAAGGCGAAACAAGAGAATTGGAATTTTAAGTGTGCCCGCTCTACAGCAACACTTTTATTTCGGAATAGAAATCTGGGAGGAATTTAAGTTGCCTTTACCGGGGAAACGCCTATTAGAGATTACGGAATTAGATACGGTAGCGCCAGAAGAAGAGAATCCCGAACGTCACGAAACTGCATACACCCCACACAAACTTACCGAGCAACAGGAAGGCACCCTTAAAAAGGTAGTCAACACCTTGCCATCCTGTACAGATATGGGCTTAGGAAAAACCGAGTTAGAAGAACGTGTCATAGAAGTTACACAGGAGAATTTAGCTATCAAGCAGAGGCATTACCCATCTCACCAGCAAAACAGAAACTGGTATTTGCCGAACTCGACCGAATGTTAAAATTAGGGGTAATAGAGGAAAGTAATTGTATTTGGAGTTCCCCTGTGACCTTAATGCAAAAGGGCCCCAAAAATTGCCTTTGCCTAGACGCCCGCAAAGTTTATGCCCGGACTGTAAAGGACGCATTCCCGTTACCACACATAGAGGGTCTACTAAGTAGTCTACAAGAAACGCTCTTTGTATCCGCTATCGACCTGAAAGATCCATTTTGGCAAATATTGCTGTAAGCTAAAAGTAGAGAAAAAACAGCTTTCACAGAGCCAGGACAACCTTTGTACCAATTTACCATCAATGCCATTCGGCATTCCGCGAATTCGCTTTTCACCGAAAAAAAAATAAAACTCGCGAACTCTACTGCTAATCACGTCGGGGTCACCATGAAAATTTAATACTGTTTTGTATTAACGACGCGAAAACTTGTGACTACAGTAGTTCGACGATGTTAAATTGCGAATTTGTGAAAAAACTATTTCGAAAGCGCGACGAAAAGGAGTGGCTACGATGACGTTCGATTGATCACTGACTATTATATTTCAATCATTTCTCTTAGAACCTAACTTATGCTACGGTGGCGAGAGACGGGAGAATTCGCAAGAGCGAACGGACGAAAGCTTTATTGGCTCCCGATCGCGCCCTACAACTAGTGATTTAAATACAAGCGCCAAGTGCGCAAACAGGCTATGTGCGCTGCTTTATCTGCATATATTATTATAGTACCATCCGCGTATGTTAAAAGTGGCATAGTTTTATGGTCAACCTGTTCCCGAAAGACGGTTGAAACGATAGAGCTTGGGAGTTGCATGTCAGCTGCATAAATTGTGAACAAACTGGGCCCAAGTACACTGCCTTGGGGAACACCCGCAGCAATCCAGTTCTGGATTGGAGCTAAGCCTGAAAAATCTTCAACACATCGAGCGTCTTAAAGAAAAAATTCTAACGAAGCCAAAAAAAATTCTTCTAGTACAAATCCAAAATCAACGAACAATCATTATGAAAAAACTCTCACAATAAATACCTCATCCCATAATCTAGCGATCGCTTTGAAAAGGGCCGCTTTCTTAGATTAGAAGCCGAAAACTTTTTAAACAACCTTTAATGTAACTCATCCGAATCTGACACATCAATGACTCAGGCTGACTCCGAGTCAGCCCCCATTGACTCTCTTTAAGTTTCAATCCCAACTTAATATGGTCCCAAACATTATCCAGTGGAATATAAACGGAATTTTCAACGACTATAACTAATTTAAATTACTTATTGCAGAACACACACCCCTATAACTTTAACAACTTCAGATGCTCAGCTGGGTTCCAGGGGTACTTTTAAAACCTTCCCCATAGCAAATCAGGGAGTACCGATACTCGTATAACAACAAATTCCCTCTCAATTCTAGTTTCTATTATAAATACATGTTTATATACATATATTCCGACATGTCAAGGCTTTTCAAGTAACGATATTTTTCTTGTTTTAAATCAAGCACCCGGACCAATTGTCCTTCTAGGGGACTGTTACTCTTGGAGCCCTATGTGGGGGTCCCCCTTAGCCAACGTGCGCGGTAAAAAAGTTGAAAAGTTGACAAAACTGTATGGAACTTGCCACTAGATGGACTCCTGGATTTTTAAATCCTCAAGTTGCTCTCCTTTCGAAATTTATAAGAACCGCAGCTTAATCCTATTCATCAAACAAAACGCATTCCTCATAACGCCAAAATACCCTGGTGGAGAGCAATTCTTCAATTGCTCCGGGAACCAAACGAACAATCTTCCATGCTTTTAAGGCGCAAATGTCTACCACAAACATTCTTAGATACAAAAATCCGAATGTTATTTTTAAAAAGACTGTTCTATTTGAAAATCAGAGGTCCCTCGAAAACTTTACATCTAAAACCTCACCCCTTTCCTCTACAAAAAAGATATGGTCAGACATTGCGCGTCCAGCAGGCTCTCCATCAACCCCCATAAAGTGCATTCAAGTCGACAATGCTATAATAACTAATTCTGTCTGTATAGTTAAAACATTTAGCAAGGTTTGCATCTGACGGTAATTTAGCAACGAGTACAAATGTCTCAAAGAAAGCTTTCTATTCTCTTCCTATATTCCCAACTCGGTAGCACCAACAGCCGCACAACTTGACTCCCCCAATAAAATGTTTGAAATCGAAGCGACCATCTCACATCCTATGCTTAAGCTCATCCCACCATGCCTTAAGGGGTAACGCCATTTTGGAACCCCGGAATCGATGACCAAATAAAATTTATTTTTGCAAAGCAAGTATATTATATGCAAATTTGTTCAGGACTTTACATCGATCATTATACGTCAGATAGTATTTCGAATATTGCCGAATATACCTCGTACACCGTGTAGCTGCCAAAATCTCCATCCGACTGCAACAATCAAGTTTTCGTCTTTATAAGAAATGTACTGGCAATGATCTATCGTAGGGATTCGCTATAATTTGGACTTGTTACAAAATTGCAATTATATGACGGAAAAATAGCTATTTGACCTATAAAAAAAACAGAATATTTTGCATTGCAAAAATTTTACGATAGATCTAAGAGGATCCGAGTTTCGAGAAAAACGAGATTTCTGGTGCGGTTCCGGTCACTCAGACACGCATAGCTTAAATCAACGAAAAAACAACTTAAATAATCAAATAAATGAAAATAGATTTTCCATTCTGGCGGAGCCTGAAACAGAGTACGAAGAATTAGCCCCAAAGAAACTAAAGCCCCCACCTATCTTTATTCGGGAGAAGATCTCTAACGTCCTAGTAAATAAAATAGTTGAGCTTGTCGGGAAGGATAACTTTCATGTTATTCCGCTTATGAAAGGGAACATAAGCGAAACCAAACTTCAAACCAAAACCGAAGATGATTTCCGAGTAGTGTCGAGGTACCTAAACAATGCCAAAAAGAATTACTACACGTACCAGCTGAAAAGTTGCAAGGGCTTACAAGTTGTCCTCAAGGGAATAGAACCCGATGTGACCCCCTCTGAAATTATAGAGGCTTTAAAGAAAACGGTTTTTGCGCCAAAAATGTTATAAACATTATGAACAAAAACAAGAAGCCGCAACCCCTTTTCAAGGTCGAGCTGGAGCCAGACAGCAGAACTTTGAAAAAAAACGCAGTGCACCCGATCTACAAGTTGCAGTACCTTCTGCACCGTAGGATCACAGTTGAAGAGCCGCACAAACGGAACGGGCCAGTGCAATGTACAAACTGCCAGGAATACGGACACACCAGGGCTTACTGCACGCAGTGGCGGATCTAGGGTTGCTGGCGCCCGGGGCAAAGCGAAAAATTTTCAATGCCGTCACAAGTGTTTTGTACGCCTCTAACCCCAACGATGAAATATACAATAGTATTCCTTTTGGAGTGAGATCAAGACTTTCTGCCTTTTTATTGGCCCTTTTCAGAAGAAATATGACATCTTTGATATCGTGAAACAATTCCGTACCATTTAAGTTATTAGAATAAATTTTAGCTAATGATTTGCATTTATCGTTAACTTCCAATAGTTTTCTATTTAAAACTTCTTCATCGTCATTAAGATATTCTTTGAAGTTGAAGAAAAATCCGAAGCGCTCATTCATCACTCTCAAGCTAGCAAAACGAGTAGAAACTTCGATTGAAAGGCTGTCCAAAATTTCAACTAAAAAGCGTCTTGTTTCTTCGTAGGTATCGAGCGCAGCGTCATCAGCAAGTTCACCTGGCATCTTACGTTTCTTGATTCTCCTCTTCGAAATCGTTACGCCCATTTCTTCACACAGTTTTTTAGCTTTCAATATACTGTGTCGCAAAGACTAACCCTCCACTCTTTTATGTGGTCTGACAATGTCTCAAGTAATTCTGTCGCTTCGTAGATGGTGATCTCTTTGGTTTGGAACATTTTCTGCATTCTGTCAATAGAAGGGAGGATCTCTGCCCATAAGAGGAGCAGAACCTGGAAATCAAATTTTTCAACAGCACCAATGACAAGTGCTGCATCTTGTCTTGTGTCCACGGTTTCAGAAGAGGTATCTCGGAGTATTTCTAGAGCTGTTATTACTTCATCAAGTTGGGTAGATAAAGTATTTACTGCTGCTGCGTTGGCACTCCATCTAGTATCAGACTGACGTTTGACTGTGATTGTGACGTGTTGTTTCAAGACATCCCATCTATGAGTCGATTTTGAAAAGAAGGTATATACTCGTTCCACTGTTCCGAAGAATGTAACTGCCTGGGCATTAACATGAGCTGCATGCACTCCCACCAAATTCAGCGAATGATTATTACAAGGAATGAATGTTGCCAATGGGTTCCGATCTAAGATTCTTTGCTGCACCCCAGAACGAGTACCAGCCATTGTTGCTTGATTATCGTAGGCTTGGCCTCTGCAGTTATTGACATCTAACCCATCATTTTCGAGATTACTCAAGATTTCATTTGTCATTCCTTCTGCATCTTTTATCTTTAGAGGGATAAAATCGATGAATGATTCTCTAATCTCAACAGAATTCTTTTTCACTTCAACGTATCTTATGTTCTGAGCCATTTGTTCTTCATGACTAGAATCTGGAGTTGTATCAAAAGAAATGCTGTAGTATACCGCATCTTTAACGGCATTTATGATGGATTTTCTAACTTTGTTGCCTAGCAGCGCAATGATTTCGTTCTGAATGTTGTGGGAAAAATATCTTAGATGTCCCTTATTAGAAGAAACCGATTCCACGTGGGCTTTCATAACAGGATCAAATATGCTCAGATATTTTATAAGAGCAAGGAAAATTCCTGGATTTTGATCTTCAGAAACGGATTCTCGGTGTCCTCTGAGTGCCAAATTCTGCTGTGCGAGTGTTTGTATTGTGGCAATAATACGCTCGAGAATATCCCTCCATACTTTTGTTTCATTTCGAATCTGCTGTTGAAGACGATCGTCGAGAAGTCCTCCCTTCTTCAAAGAGCGTTCCATGTCCTTCCACTCTAGAAACGAGGAACGATGAGCTCTGCTACTTTCATGTTCTTCTATTTGAGGATTCAGTTTCTTCCATGATGAAAAACCAGTTTCATTGCTGAAACTACTCTGGTAGTTTTTGCAGGGGAACAACTTGCAGCACAGACAGAATAATGCATTTTTCGTAACAGAATAGCACATCCAGGTTCTTTCAGTTTTTTCGCCATTTTTATGTGTTCGTTGAAACCAAGCCTTATTCAATGATCTTCCAGAATCATCTTGATGAAATGGACCATTTTTATTCTGTAGAGATTCTGTTCCAGTATTGACAATCAAATCACGAAACGATTGTGAAATTTTCTCGGGCCAGACATAGTCTTTGTTTATAGATAGTTCGATATTCTCTGTTCCTGAATTTTCCTGTGATAAAACAGTCTCCTAGAAAAAATCAGTCACTCAAAAATATTGTTCACACTTTCATATTAATGTTATCTGGCTTTTAAAAATTAAAAGCATTTCATACCACGTTTTCTTCAACACTTATTACATGTTGTTTTTCACTATCAATTCCAACAGATGATTGTCCAGCGTTTTCTACCTCCAGAATCTCCTTTGATAAAGATTCCACCTGAATTTTTATTCAATCAATTTGGTTCATTAAAAAAAAATTACAACATATTCCAAATATTGCACCACCTTTCATCATACCTCATTTTCAATATCGCTTGTACACTCGTCTATAAAATGCTGTGATGAATTTTCCAGGTTTGATTCAGAAACCGAAGGATTATTTGAGGTGTCTGAGGTTTCCTTGTTATGAATTTTCACGTAATTTAACATAAATTCTTTCGACAAATTTTCGGTGTGTTGCTTTTTTGCACGGATTTTTTTGAACTGGGCACTACTTGGTTTTATTCGTTTCATTTTTGTGTTTTCCACGCCTAATTAGCAATAGTAGAAATATATTTTTAGAACATCAAGAAATGGAAGGTTCAGTGAATAATATTTGATAAATAACATCGAAGCATAAGTACCTTGATTAAATGTTGCAATAGAAAAACACTGCTTTGATTGGAATGTATGTAAACAAACGCGCTCCCCTGTAGTTCTGAAATTCCCTTCCCTGCCATTTCCTGGCCGGCAAGTTCGAAAAACAAAAACAAATCACATGGGCTTCATCTAGCGAAGTTTAAAACAAAGCAGGCTGACAAAATTCTGCCGAAGTTCGAACTTTTTTGTAGTTGTTTATTTCGAAGTAATTAGAAGCAGCGGCTGAAATAGGGAGAGGATTGGACGGCACAAGAAGAAAAGGAACTGTTTATACTTTTAAATACCCTTTTTTAGAAGCGCTAGTATATTTATTAATTTTTAAGATGATATATAAATGATTTTTATTGATTAAATGTAATAATATTTTGGAAGTTATTGTAAAGTTGCTATAGGCAACGCCAAAATGTTAATATTTGATTATCTGCCATATGAGATTTTAACTACAAGGCATTGTTATGGTCGCATATACCCTGGCACGCGTCAGGCAGACATTTCGGTTTCGTTTTTCGTTCTCCCCATTCCCTTTGCTCTTGAATTCGACTGCAACAGAGTGAGGAAGTGTTTTTTAAAGTGAAAATTTTAGGCAATTATTAATTAATCACTTACACTTGTATTCTATAGGAGGCGTTACATGCTCAGCGCCGCGGGAAAATATGAATTCTCGAAACATATATTGCTAGTCGGACTCGATTTAGCGCCTCTTAGATTTGGCGCCCGGGGCGCTTGCCCCTTTCGCCCCCCCTAGATCCGCTACTGACTGCACCCTCAGGTCAGTTTGTGTAGCTTGTGGTAACTGCCACGGCTCCGAGCCCTGCCCTGCCAACAAGGGAGACTCTCTCACTAGAAAGTGTGTAAACTGCCAAGGAAACCACACAGCAAACTACAGAGGCTGTCCAGTCTACAAGGAGATGAAAAGTCGGATGCAAAGAGCGACAACGGCACGCCAGAACATTTACATGAAATCACAAACGACACCCGAAGTTTTCTTCGCAAAAGCAGCCAGGTCATCATTTGGCCCTTCAATTACCACCAACAGCATTTCCTACGCCAGTGCTCTAAGATCAGGCACAGCTCACATAGAGCCGAAAACTGATAACATACAGCAGGCCATGGGACAGCCACAAAGTAACATGGAAACTATGATGATAACTTTGCAACAAAATATGATGGAATTTATGTCCTTCATGAAAACCACCATGCAAACTCTAATGCAAAACCAAAATATCTTGTTACAAATGCTTGTAGCTCAGCAGTCCAAATAAATTATGCCTAGCCTCCGAATAACTCTGTGGAACGCCAATGGCGTTTCACGGCATATACCTGAAATAACTAAATTTCTGAACGAAAATCACATCGACGTTATGTTGCTGGCAGAAACGCATCTCACCAGCAAATATAACTTTCAAATACGAGGATACAAGTTCTACGGCACCGAGCATCCAGATGGTAAAGCACATGGCGGAGCCGGTATCTTAATAAGAGACCGTATCAAACACCACTTTTACCAACGGTTTGCAAAAAATTATCTGCAAGCTACATCGATAAAATTACAGTTGGGCACCAGCAACCTTGCCATTGCCGCTGTCTACTGCCCACCCCGCTTTACAGTCTCAGAAGACCAATTCATGGACTTCTACAATTCACTTGGAGAGCGATTCATAGCAGCAGGTGATTACAACGCCAAGCACACACACTGGGGATCCCGCCTTGTTACCCCCAAAGGAAGGCAACTATATAATGCACTCATCAAAACATGCAACAAACTGGACTACGTGTCACCAGGCAGTCCTACATACTGGCCAACAGATCCTAGAAAACTACCTGATTTAATTGATTTTGCTGTGACAAAAAATATTTCCCGCAATCTAATATCTGCAAAATCGCTTTTGGATCTATCATCGGACCACTCACCAGTGCTAATAACTCTTCTTCAAAGCCCGGAATTAATCGAGCACCCTTGCAGGCTGACGTCGCATCGAACCAACTGGCTGAAGTTCAAAAAGTACGTAAGTTCCCACATCGAACTAACTCCACAGCTCAACTTCAAGGAGGACATCGACTGCTATGCCAATGCACTGGAGTCTGTACTCGTCGCAGCAGCCAAAGTCTCTACACCGCAAGGGAGGGATGGGCACACACACCAACACAAAACTAACCTTGAAATCGAACAGCTTGTTTTGGAGAAAAGACGTTTGAGGCGTGCTTGGCAAACCAGCAGATCGCCATCCTCAAAGCATAGTCTTAAGGAAGCTGGTCGCAGACTTACCAGGGCTCTAAGGCACGAAGAAGAAAAAGCACAACGCCAGTACATTGAGAAACTTTCACCCACCAGCACCAAGCATCCCCTGTGGAGGGCCCACCCAAATCTAAATGCGCCGGCCGAAACAGTAATTCCCGTAAGAGACTCTTCAGGCAGCTGGGCCAGAAACGACAAAGACAGAGCCTGTACATTTGCCTTACACCTTCGAAATGTTTTTCAGCCAAACCCTGCAAATAATTCATTCACACTACCGTCGCCGCCAATTCGAGGTGGAACTGAGACGGCGCCAATTCTGTTCCAAACAAACGAAGTTGCAAAAGTCATCAGCGAGCGATTAAAAACAAAAAAGGCCCCAGGTGGTGATCTAATAACTCCTAAGATGCTAATTGAACTCCCAAACTGTGCAGTTGAGGTAATTTGTAAACTATTTAACGGGATTACACGACTTGGCTACTTCCCAAAAAAATGGAAAAAGTCGGTAATCATAATGATCCCAAAGCCAGGAAAAGATCACACAATACCTGCCTCATATAGCCCGATAAGTTTACTCTCGTGTCTGTCAAAACTGTTCGAAAAATGCCTTTTGACACGCATAATCCCATATCTGGAAGAGCACAACATTATTCCGGTGCATCAATTTGGCTTTCGAGAAAGCCATGGAACAATAGAGCAAGTTAACAGATTAACAACAGAAATACGAACAGCATTCGAGTCTCGGGAATACTGCAGTGCGGTATTCCTTGACGTTGCGCAGGCTTTCGACCGAGTCTGGCTCGATGGCCTTATGCATAAAATCAGAACGTTTCTACCGGAAAACACTCACAGGATACTTGAATCGTACCTTTACAACAGAGCCTTCGCCGTGAGATGCAACACTACAATATCCGACGATTACACGATAGAGGCTGGAGTTCCTCAAGGTAGCGCCCTTGGTCCAACTCTATTTCTCCTTTACACCGCAGATATTCCCACGAACGAGCGGCTAACTACTTCTACATTCGCAGACGATACCGCGATCTTAAGTCGGTCCAAATGCCCAATTCAGGCAACAGCACAACTAGCTGATCATCTCGTTGTAGTGGAGAGGTGGTTATCAGACTGGCGTATAAAAATAAATGCGCAAAAGTGTAAACACATAACGTTTACTCTAAACAGACAAACGTGTCCCCCGCTAACTCTGAATAACACGCCACTTCCACAAGCTGACGATGTAACGTACCTTGGCGTCCACCTTGACAGAAGACTTACATGGCGGAGACATATCGAAGCTAAGAAAATTTATCTAAAACTAAAATCCAATAACCTCCATTGGCTCATAAACGCTCGCTCCCCCTCTGCCTGGACTTCAAGGTTCTGCTCTACAATTCAACGCTTAAGCCAGTCTGGACTTACGGCTCCCAATTGTGGAGAAACGCGAGCAGCAGTAACATCGACATTATCCAGCGAGCACAATCAAAAATCCTGAGAACTATCACTGGGGCACCTTGGTATGTTCGGAACGACAACATCCACATAGATCTGGGCATTCTACCCGTAAAAGATGAAATTTCAAAACAAAAGGCGTTCTACCACACCAAGCTAACTTCTCATCCAAACCAGCTCGCCAGGGGCCTAGCCAGGGTTTCCAACCGGACCCGATTGCAACGAAATGACCTTCCAGCTCAGCAATAGTTATTAGAGCCCTTACATCCCGCGTCAGTCAACTTGACTGTCAGATATAGCTTTTTAATTTAAGATTTTATATACTTATTGTTAGTCTCAATTCAGAGAAGATTCAATAAATAAAATGCATAAGTAAAAAAAAAAAAAAAAAAAAATGTATGCATGATGTATGATATTATAATGTTCGTAATCTCGGACTACAGAAAGCAACAGTTAACAATAAAAAAAAATATTTTTTAAAAATTACAAGGTAGCGGTTACCCCTTAAACACAGACTGCATGTAGCTGTCCACTGGCATGTAGCATGCATGTAGCTGTCCATCGTCATCACTATCCCTTAACCCAACAAAAGTTCTTTTGATATAAATGGCTTTCGTCCTTGGACGTCCTTCTCAGAGTTCAACACCTCGTGTCGAATGTAAAATTTCACTCCAGAAATCAAAATTTTTTTATTCTACTCTCTATCTCTTCAAAAAGTGACGTCAGACGTCAATGCGGCTATCTTAATCAATAACGTAAAATTTCTAGATCATTTAGAAGACATCGAAACTCTAAAAATTTTACTAACAATCATCGCTGTTGTCAAAGGTATCGAATTATTCTAATGAATTTAAAGATGATTTTCAAGCAGGGTAAATTTCAAGTAATTTTACTTAGTCAAAATCTAGCAAACACAAAAATAAAAAATAAGTTTATAATTTTGTATAACCCTTTCGATTTTAAATTTTCTCATTGCATATATTCAATAATTCATAGACTTGTTAATTTTAATAGTTTATTATACAATAGTACACATAAAATATAATCACAATGTTTCCCAAGATGCAAAGAACCATTATCTGAACCCAAATGTGAATGCACCATAATAAAACAAACAAATGCTTTCGAAAAAAAGAAAAAGCCATATGTTCATTCTAAGTTACGGCATTTTAAGAATGCATTCAAATAACTTTGTGAAATGATCCTTTCCTTAACTATAGGGTAACAACTATCCGCAAAATACACCGATACCCAATATTGTTCATTGTCTAATTGCAATTGTACGCAAAAGGCTATAGTCCAATCTATATTAGAACACTGAAAGGTTTTCTCTCAAGTAGATAAGTGACTTTCAAATAATGAAATAAAAAATATTTCAGACAAATTAAAAGAAAATTTGAATAATTTCGAAAAATCCTACAAAAGTTTGTCGCAAAACCGAAACGTGCAAAAAAAAGAACCATACAGAGCATTCAAAGTTTTGGTGGAAATCTTTAATGAATCACGCTAATTACTTACGAAAACAGAGATAAATTACACTAGTTAAAGCCGAAATTCAACCAAGCCGATGATAAAAATTTGTGTCTTCTGTCTTACGGATATACCACTAAAAAGTTTTTCTCTATGCTTTTTTTAAAGTTTTTTTTAAGTTAAAAAAATTGTAATACCAACAGATCAATCTTTAACACTGTCATACAGAATAATTTGATTGGATAAGTAATTTTTCTGCAAGAACACACAAACTTTTTGAATTTGGATGTTAAACGACTGTAAAACAGCTGCTATGCTATACTCTTAAAAACTTCAAAAAAATCCGTTGAAAAATCGTTATAATTTGGTCTGGACCTCTTGAAAGCAACACACAAAAAAGGCCTGTGAAAATTTACCCTCCGTGTTTTTGGCTAATAGGGAAACGAGCTTCTCGTTGGGAACAAGTCGTCGAACAAAACGTAGCTTAACTGACATAAATCTAATGATTGTAACTTTTCTACGACCGTATAAACATACACCGCCTAATAATTGGCATCACCAGAGTTTCGCGATTTGTAGGCGTTAGGATGGACCAAATTTTGAAACAAAATTGCGCTGCGTAGGCATAACAATCAGCATATTATATCCCAAATCTTTGGTTCTTAATGTTAAGATCATGATCTTCATACGGACAGACATACAGACAAGCAGAAAGTCAGACAAACATGGCTAAATCGACTGCGGCTATTGATCCTGATCGAGAATATATAAAGGGAGATTTTTTAGCAACTTTCTTTATGCCAGGCCTAGTTTTTGAGTTAATGCTAGTATTTTTTTTTGTAACCCTGGTTAATGTTTTCAGCTTTTCAGTGGAGTGCGTGTTAGCACTTAATAAAGCCGGCGCAGAATGAGCGTTGCGGCTAATTTTATTTATGTACAAAGGTTTACATTGCTTATACAAATATACATAATGACTAAAAATATTTGCAGAGGCTAGAAAATAGCTAGCTTTAATGGGTTTTACATTGATTTAACATTAAAATTAACATTAACATTATTCTCAGGATAACAGAGATGAAAAACGCTAGGTTTACAGTAGTGACCGTTCAACAGTCTTTAAAAATATCAATAGTCAACAGCAGACTGTTAATAATTTTAGCCTGGTAACGCCGTGCCTGTGGCAGCCACCGCAGATGGAGAACATGAGGCAGGAGTAGCTGGTTTCTGTGGCCATACCAGGATTTGCTGTGCCGACGAGTTGAGCAGGTGAGTCCAACATGTCCATATAGGAGACGTGAGGCAGTGGTAGTCGGGGTCTGGGCCACATCAGGATTTGCTGTGCCGACGAGCTGAGCAGGTGAGTCCAACGTTGACTTTGTTGTTTATTTTGCGGCCTGTGTGCAAAATTGTTTTAACTGGTTTTCCTCCTTCTTTCCGAGCATGGTGAGAACCAGCACTTGGCAGCCACCACATCCATATAGGAGACGTGGAGCAGGAGCAGGCGGATTCTAGACCACATCAGGATTTACAGGATTTGTTGTGCCGACGAGTTGAGCAGGTGAGTCCAACGTTGACTTTGTTGTACATTTTGCGGCCTATGTGAAAATTGTTTTAACTGGTTTTCTTCCTTCTTTCCAGCATGGTGAGATCCAGCATTTGGCAGCCACCATATCCATGTAGGAGACGTGGAGCAGGAGCAGGCGGATACTGGGCCACATCAGGATTTGTAGGATTTGCTGTGCCGACGAGTTGAGCAGGTGAGTCCAACGTTGACTTTGTTGTATATTTTGCGGCCTATGTGCAAAATTGTTTTAACTGGTTTTCTTCCTTCTTTCCAGCATGGTGAGAACCAGCACTTGGCAGCCAACACATCCATATAGGAGACGTGGAGCAGGAGCAGGCGGATACTGGGCCACATCAGGATTTGTAGGATTTGTTGTGCCGACGAGTTGAGCAGGTGAGTCCAACGTTGACTTTGTTGTTTATTTTGCAGCCTGTGTGCAAAATTGTTTTAATTGGTTTTCCTCCTTCTTTCCAGCATGGTGAGAACCAGCACTTGGCAGCCACCACATCCATATAGGAGACGTGGAGCAGGAGCAGGCGGATTCTGGACCACATCAGGATTTACAGGGTTTGTTGTGCCGACGAGTTGAGCAGGTGAGTCCAACGTTGACTTTGTTGTATATTTTGCGGCCTATGTGCAAAATTTTTTTAACTGGTTTTCTTACTTCTTTCCAGCATGGTAAGATCCAGCATTTGGCAGCCACCATATCCATGTAGGAGACGTGGAGCAGGAGCAGGCAGATACTGGGCCACATCAGGATTTGTAGGATTTGTTGTGCCGACGAGTTGAGCAGGTGAGTCCAACGTTGACTTTGTTGTTTATTTTGCGGTCTATGTGCAAGATTGTTTTAACTGGTTTTCTTCCTTCTTTCCAGCTTGGTGAGTTCCAGCATTTGGCAGCCACCATGTCCATGTAGGAGACGTGGAGCAGGAGCAGACGGATACTGGGCCACATCAGGATTTGCAGGATTTGCTGTGCCGACGAGTTGAGCAGGTGAGTCCAACGTTGACTTTGTTGTTTATTTTGCGGCCTGTGTGCAAAATTGTTTTAACTGGTTTTCCTCCTTCTTTCCGAGCATGGTGAGAACCAGCACTTGGCAGCCACCACATCCATATAGGAGACGTGGAGCAGGAGTAGGCGGATACTGGGCCACATCAGGATTTGTAGGATTTGTTGTGCCGACGAGTTGAGCAGGTGGGTCCAACGTTGACTTTGTTGTTTATTTTGCAGCCTGTGTGCAAAATTGTTTTAACTGGTTTTCCTCCTTCTTTCCAGCATGGTGAGTACCAGCACTTGGCAGCCACCACATCCATATAGGAGACGTGGAGCAGGAGCAGGCGGATTCTGGACCACATCAGGATTTACAGGATTTGTTGTGCCGACGAGTTGAGCAGGTGAGTCCAACGTTGACTTTGTTGTATATTTTGCGGCCTATGTTGAAAATTGTTTTAACTGGTTTTCTTCCTTCTTTCCAGCATGGTGAGTTCCAGTATTTGGCAGCCACCATGTCCATGTAGGAGACTTGGAGCAGGAGCAGGCGGATACTGGGCCACATCAGGATTTGCAGGATTTGCTGTGCCGACGAGTTGAGCAGGTGAGTCCAACGTTGACTTTGTTGTTTATTTTGCGGCCTGTGTGCAAAATTGTTTTAACTGGTTTTCCTCCTTCTTTCCGAGCATGGTGAGAACCAGCACTTGGCAGCCACCATGTCTATGTGGGAGACGTGGAGCAGGAGCAGGCGGATACTGGGCCACATCAGGATTTGCAGAATTTGCTGTGCCGACGAGTTGAGCAGGTGAGTCCAACGTTGACTTTGTTGTTTATTTTGCGGCCTGTGTGCAAAATTGTTTTAACTGGTTTTCCTCCTTCTTTCCGAGCATGGTGAGAACCAGCACTTGGCAGCCACCACATCCATATAGGAGACGTGGAGCAGGAGCAGGCGGATTCTGGACCACATCAGGATTTGCAGGATTTGTTGTGCCGACGAGTTGAGCAGGTGAGTCCAATGTTGACTTTGTTGTTTATTTTGCGGCCTGTGTGTAAAATTGTTTTAACTGGTTTTCCTCCTTCTTTCCGAGCGTGGTGAGATCCAGCACTTGGCAGCCACCACATCCATGTAGGAGACGTGGAGCAGGAGCAGGCGGATTCTGGACCACATCAGGATTAACAGGATTTGTTGTGCTGAAGAGTTGAGCAGGTGAGTCCAACGTTGACTTTGTTGTATATTTTGCGGCCTATGTGCAAAATTGTTTTAACTGGTTTTCTTCCTTCTTTCTAGCATGGTGAGAACCAGCACTTGGCAGCCACCACATCCATATAGGAGACGTGGAGCAGGAGCAGCCGGATACTGGGCCACATCAGGATTTGTAGGATTTGTTGTGCCGACGAGTTGAGCAGGTGAGTCCAACGTTGACTTTGTTGTTTATTTTGCAGCCTGTGTGCAAAATTGTTTTAACTGGTTTTCCTCCTTCTTTCCAGCATGGTGAGATCCAGCACTTGGCAGCCACCACATCCATATAGGAGACGTGGAGCAGGAGCAGGCGGATACTGTGCCACATCAGGATTTGTAGGATTTGTTGTGCCGACGAGTTGAGCAGGTGAGTCCAACGTTGACTTTGTTGTTTATTTTGCAGCCTGTGTGCAAAATTGTTTTAATTGGTTTTCCTCCTTCTTTCCAGCATGGTGAGAACCAGCACTTGGCAGCCACCACATCCATATAGGAGACGTGGAGCAGGAGCAGGCGGATTCTGGACCACATCAGGATTTACAGGGTTTGTTGTGCCGACGAGTTGAGCAGGTGAGTCCAACGTTGACTTTGTTGTATATTTTGCGGCCTATGTGCAAAATTTTTTTAACTGGTTTTCTTCCTTCTTTCCAGCATGGGGAAGTTGAGTTGAGCAGGTGAGTCCAACGTTGACTTTGTTGTTTATTTTGCGGTCTATGTGCAAAATTGTTTTAACTGGTTTTCTTCCTTCTTTCCAGCTTGGTGAGTTCCAGCATTTGGCAGCCACCATGTCCATGTAGGAGACGTGGAGCAGGAGCAGACGGATACTGGGCTACATCAGGATTTGCAGGATTTGCTGTGCCGACGAGTTGAGCAGGTGAGTCCAACGTTGACTTTGTTGTTTATTTTGCGGCCTGTGTGCAAAATTGTTTTAATTGGTTTTCCTCCTTCTTTCCAGCATGGTGAGAACCAGCACTTGGCAGCCACCACATCCATATAGGAGACGTGGAGCAGGAGCAGGAGCAGGCGGATACTGGGCCACATCAGGATTTGTAGGATTTGTTGTGCCGACGAGTTGAGCAGGTGGGTCCAATGTTGACTTTGTTGTTTATTTTGCAGCCTGTGTGCAAAATTGTTTTAACTGGTTTTCCTCCTTCTTTCCAGCATGGTGAGTACCAGCACTTGGCAGCCACCACATCCATATAGGAGACGTGGAGCAGGAGCAGGCGGATTCTGGACCACATCAGGATTTACAGGATTTGTTGTGCCGACGAGTTGAGCAGGTGAGTCCAACGTTGACTTTGTTGTATATTTTGCGGCCTATGTTGAAAATTGTTTTAACTGGTTTTCTTCCTTCTTTCCAGCATGGTGAGTTCCAGTATTTGGCAGCCACCATGTCCATGTTGGAGACGTGGAGCAGGAGCAGACGGATACTGGGCCACATCAGGATTTGCAGGATTTGCTGTGCCGACGAGTTGAGCAGGTGAGTCCAACGTTGACTTTGTTGTTTATTTTGCGGCCTGTGTGCAAAATTGTTTTAACTGGTTTTCCTCCTTCTTTCCGAGCATGGTGAGAACCAGCACTTGGCAGCCACCACATCCATATAGGAGACGTGGAGCAGGAGCAGGCGGATTCTGGACCATATCAGGATTTACAGGATTTGTTGTGCCGATGAGTTGAGCAGGTGAGTCCAACGTTGACTTTGCTGTATATTTTGCGGTCTATGTGCAAGATTGTTTTAACTGGTTTTCTTCCTTCTTTCCAGCTTGGTGAGTTCCAGCATTTGGCAGCCACCATGTCCATGTTGGAGACGTGGAGCAGGAGCAGACGGATACTGGGCCACATCAGGATTTGCAGGATTTGCTGTGCCGACGAGTTGAGCAGGTGAGTCCAACGTTGACTTTGTTGTTTATTTTGCGGCCTGAGTGCAAAATTGTTTTTACTGGTTTTCCTCCTTCTTTCCGAGCATGGTGAGAACCAGCACTTGGCAGCCACCACATCCATATAGGAGACGTGGAGCAGGAGCAGGCTTTTTTTTTTTTTGGTTGTTATATTTATTGCCCTTTGATTACATGTATTGTAATATTTAGGTACATTAAATGGCGGGAAATAGTATGTACATTGCATTTTTATGTGTTAGTGTATTATGTCTATTTTTTTTTAGCTATATTTAAGCTTAAAGCTAGATTAGTATATTTTGGGTTACATTTGGGATTTTAGGTTGAGGGTCACACTGTTATTTAATGTAAACATTGGTGGTAATAATTTAGGCGTGCTTTCTTTTCCCGCAGTAACATTTCTCGCCATCTAATTTATCGCCGCAGAATCCTCCCTCGCCGCAGTCACTTTCCCCGCCGCAGTTTTTTTTTTTTTTTTTTACTCAACGACACTCAGGAGAAGACTGTTGATCAGAATTCCCTGGTCGTTATATTTATTGCCCTCTGATTACATGTATTGTAATATTTAGGTACATTAAATGGTGGGAAATAGTATGTACATTGCATTTTTATGTTTTAGTGTATTATGTCTATTTTTTTTTAGCTATACTTAAGCTTAAAGCTAGATTATGTGTTAGTATATTTTGGGTTACATTTGGGATTTTAGGTTGAGGGTCACACTGTTATTTGATGTAAACATTGGTGGTAATAATTTAGGCGTGCTTTCTTATCCCGCAGTAACATTTCTCGCCATCTAATTTCTCGCCGCAGTATCCTCCCTCGCCGCAGTCACTTCCCCCGCCGCAGTCGCGTCCCACGCCGCAGTCCTTCCCACGCCGCAGTCAGGAGCCTCTTGTTTTGATTGCCGCAAACATTCCAGTGTGTTTTGCCAGTGGCCGAGAGAAGCTGAGTGTGCTTTTGTTTTGTTTTGTTTCTGTGTTTTTCTCAGAAGTCAGATTTGGCCAGATCCGCAATGCGTTTGAGTCAGGTAAGTTGAGGTAGTCGCAGCGGATGTTTGTTGACGGATGTGTTTATGTTTTTGATTTTAGTTATAGCGCATTTAATTATAATTTATTTTATTTCTTGCAGATTTTCATCGTGAGTCATCTTCTTGCTTGTCAGAAGCCAAGATACCATTTGTGGCAGGTAAGTGGCTTTTAATGAAAATTGGTTTATTGCACAAGTGTTATAATTTTTAATTTGTTATTGTACAGGCGCAGCTGAAGTTTTAACTGGGACTGACTCGCACTATTGGCATGTATTAAGGTTTTGGTTTTGTTTATAGCGCGTTTAATTTTAATTTTTCCTTTTTGCATTTTTCGCAGAGTCGTCCACCGCAGCAGTCATAGCCCTTCGGAGGCCAAGAGGAACCGTTTAGAGCAGGAAAGTAGTTTTTAATTTAGATTGATTTGTTGCGCATGTGTGTTATAATTTTTATTTATTTTTTCCGCAGGCGCTGCCGGAGCTTGGTTGGGCTGGATCGCTTATGTGGCAGTTACGTTTGTAATTTAATTTTATTTGTTACTCAATTAATTTAATTTAGAGGACATTTTATATTTGTTTTTTTCCCCTTTTTTTTCCAGGTTCTTCCATCGCAGCAGTCAGAAAGGATTTTCCCTTTTTTTTCCGTGGCCAGGAAATCATTTTAACCAGGTGAGTAGCTTTTAATTTAGATTTATGTATGTGTTAATATTTATTATTTTTTTTTTTTATTTTCAGGCGTTGTAGAATTTTTATTGCTGGTACTGGATCGTATTTATGTTAGTTAAGTTTATGTTTTAAATTTGTTTATTGTGCGTTTGGTTTTAAGACTTTTTGTTTTTTATTTCCCGCAGGTTCGGTCGTGGTAGCAATCACGGGCTTACGGTTGCCTAAGAAGCCCTTTAAAAAAGGTAAGTGGCTTTTAATTTAAGATTGTTAATTGAGTATTGTTAACATTTTTATTTTTATTATTTTGTAGGCGCAGCGGAAGATTTTCTTGTTGTTGCTGGATCATACTTGAGTCAGATAAGTTTATGTTTTTATTTTTTTAATGCGCATTTAGCTTTTGAAAATTTTTTTGTTTTTTATTTTTTGCAGTTTCATCCATCGCAGCAGTCAGAGTTTGGAGGCCAAGAATCATTTCAAGCAGGTAAGTAGTTTTAAGTTTGGATTTATTAATTGCGCTTGTGTATTTTTATTTTTTGTAGGCGTATCCCTCGCCGCAGTCATGTGAACCCGAAGCCGGTCAGGAGCCCAAATGGGTTCCAATAATGTGTCAGTTTGGGATTCCCTCGCCGCAGTCAAGGTGTGGGTTGGGGTAGGAAGTGTGTTTTGTTTTGGTTTTGTTTATTGCGAGTGTGTTTTTAATTATGTTGTTATTTTGTTTTTTTCAGGTGAATCCCTCGCCGCAGTCATGTGAACCCGAAGCCGGTCAGGAGCCCAAATGGGTTCCAATAATGTGTCAGTTTGGGATTCCCTCGTCGCAGTCAAGATGTAGGTTGGGGTAGGAAGTGTGTTTTGTTTTGGTTTTGTTTATTGCGAGTGTGTTTTTAATTATGTTGTTATTTTGTTTTTTTCAGGTGAATCCCTCGCCGCAGTCATGTGCACCCGAAGCCTGGTAGGAGCCCAAATGGGTTCCAATAATATGTCTGTGTGGAATTCCCTCGCCGCAGTCAAAGTGTGGTTTGGGTAGGAAGTGTGTTTTGTTTTGGCTTTGTTTATTGTGAGTGTGTTTTTGATTATGTTGTTGTTTTGTTTTTTGCAGATGTATCCCTCGCCGCAGTCGTGTGCACCCGAAGTCGGTCAGGAGTCCAAGCGTGGTTCAGACAAGTGAATTTGTTTTTGTTTTTATTTATTATAAATGATGTGTTTTTAAATATGCCCTTTTTTCCGCAGGTTCGTCCATACGAGCAGATTGAAGCCGTAGCCTCACGCCTCTCCGCAGTTTCAACCATCAGGAATCGCAAGGATGTTCCACCAATTATGCTGACCCTAGCTGGCAGTAAGGATGGGAAGATACCCCGCTGCCGTCGCCTTTCTTTGGACCAGAAAGGGGTTCATCGGATGTATGCGCGCCTGTGTTACCGCGCAGAGCATGTCCCTCGCTGCAGTCGTGTCCGGAGATCCTTGTAGGGGTTCGTTGCATCAGTTTTCACCTTCATGGTCAGTCAGAGGCGCGACCCAATCAGGCAGCGCGAGGCCTTCCCTATGACCAGGAAAGCTTTCAAGGCAGGAACTTATGTTTGTGGAGAACAGACTTTTTATCTATATGATGTATTACAGGTGAGTGCTTTGTCTGACAATTATATTGGATCTGTCTTGGTCCTTAATGTCCTCTGCGTTTATTGGAGAGTCGACCCTTGCAGCAAGGACCCCAAGGGAGAGCTGTGGTTGACAAAGACCCTTAATCGCATTTCGTGTGTCTTGCTTAATGTACCCATTGCATGCTTCATTTTGGGAGAGTCAATCGCTGTAAGGACCCCTTTTTGGGAGAGCTGCACATGGCAAGGACCCCTTACTGTGAGCGGTCACTTTGCGTTCTTTGCCTGGGCTTCGCATTTTGGAGAGTCGACCCACACAGCAAGGACCCCAAAGGAGAGCTGTGGTCGATAAGGACCCTTAATCGTTTACAGTGGCATGAATGCTATTTGTGTTTACTATAGCTAAGGTTGGGAGAGCTAGTTGTGGTAAGGACCCCTTACTGGGAGAGCCGCAGTTAGCAAGGACCCCCCATTGTGAGCGTTGAAGAATTATTTAATTTTAGTTTTATTTGCTCCTTTGTTTTACTGTGTGAAAGAGTCAATCTCCTCAGTCACATCAGTAGAAACCTCTTTTGGCTCAGTTAGGAGAGTCAAATGCAGTAAGGACCCCTTAATTTGGGAGAGCTGTGCATGGCAAGGACCCTTTATTATGAGCATCATTTTGATTTTTAATTTAGTTCACGCGTCCATGCGTCTGTGTGGAGTTCACTCGCCGCACTCGGAATGTAATTGGGGTAGGTAATTGTATTTTATTTTGGCTTTGTTTATTGTGGGTGTGTTTCTAATTATGTTATTGTTTTTATTTTTGCAGGTGTATCCCTCGCCGCAGTCATGTACCCGAAGCCGGGTAGGAGTCCAAGCATGGTTTAGATGGGTGAATTTGTTGTTGGTTTTAATTGTTATAAATGTGTTTATATTTATGCTCTTTTTTCCCCTCGCAGTCCTGTCCAGCCGGGCGCGTTTGTGCGAGAAGGACTTTGTGAATTTTACACGAGCAGTACATGGCTCGGGAAGGCAGTTCAAGTCCTCCAGAAGAACGCAGGACAGTATGGAGTCGTCCAGGACAGGAGCAGGTGTTTGTGGATAACTGGTAATCTATTGATGGGCCCATTTTTGAATTTACTTTTGACCCCTTTCCCCTTTTTATTATATTTTTTTAATTAGTTGGATAGTATAGGGTTTGTTGTTCTATGTGGGTTTGGAAGTAAGGATTATTATCCTTATGATGCCGTGAGGTTGTCCTTCCATTTTGTCAAGTAGTTCTTCTCGTGTTATTCTTCCCTCTCTAAAAAGTTTATTATATTTGTTGATAAGCAATTCACACCATCTCTCTGGGGGTTTAGTTTTTAATGCCTTTTTTCTCTCATTTTTCTTTTTAATTTCCTTTTCGTTTTCTTCCTGTTCCTCTCTCTCGTCTGTTAGTCGCAGTAATGTAGGAAGACTTTTTCTATATTTTTCCCTTAATTTATTCAGTATTTGTTTTTCCTCACTTTCCGTGTATCCGTATGTGCTATTGTAGGTGGGCTCTATTGGTGGTTCAGGGATATTTGCTCTAGCTGGCAGCAGGTATTTTTGGTATTGATCTAGGTATCTGGATCTGCTCGCCGCTAGCCTTTTGGGGATATACGGTTTTAGAATGAGATCTCTTATAAGTGGATTTGTGTGGGTTGTTGTTGAGATCGCAAACCTTTGGCTAGAGAGAGCAAAGACTTCTGAGAAAGATTTGATGTTATGTATTTCTCTGATAGTGGATTGTTTTGTGTACCTAGATAGATTTCCTTATTAGCTTATTCTCCACCGTTTGAATTTGTTTGGCGCTTGTTTCTAATATTAAGGATCCCCAAACAGCTATTGAGTAGTGCAAGATGGGCGATATTATTTGTTTGAAGAGAAGTGTTTTGGTGTTGTCAGGTAGTTTGCTTTTTTTGCCTAGTAGCCATTCTAGTTTTTTATAGCTTGAAAAGATTTTTGCTCTTAATTGTAAAACGTGTGATTTAAGAGAAAGTTTTTTGTCCAAAGTAACCCCCAAGTAGCGTTGCTTGTTTTGTTTCATTGTCCTTTGTCCGTCAACAAGTGGGGTAGTATACGGGTTTTCCTTTCCTCTTAAGGAAAATAATATGTGTCCCGTTTTTTTTGCATTTATCGAGATATCCCAATGTTTAGCCCAACTACAGTATTTGCTTAGGTATTTGTTGCTCAACTCAGTGGCTGTTCTTGCTGTTGCAGCACTGCTAAGGATGACGGTGTCGTCTGCGTATGTGGCAAGTAGCATATCCTTAGGGAAGTAGTTAGGGAAGGACCTTTCGTAGCTGGGGTTAGTTTGGATTGGAAGCGGCATATCAGATGTGAAGACTGAGAATAATATGGGCGCTAGGTTTCCTCCTTGTGGCACTCCAGCTGTTATTTTGCATGTTTTTGATGTAGTGCCGTTGCCTAGCTTTACAGAGAATGTTCTGTTCTGTAGGTAGTTTTCTAGGACGTTGAAAATGCAGATAGGGAGAAGCTCAAATGCCTCTGAAACATCGACAAAGGTTGCAGAGCACACCTCTTTCTCTTCGAAGGCCTTTAAAATAAATTGTGTTACTCTGCTTAGTTGATGTTCAGCACTGTGTTCTTTTCTAAAGCCAAACTGGTGGTGAGGAATAGCTTTAGCAAAGGATTCAGTCTCAAAAAGCCTGACCATTAGGATCTTTTCGAGTATTTTGGAGAAGCTGGGTAAGAGGCTAATGGGCCTGTAGGAGCTTGCACAGGAAGGGGATTTTCTTGGCTTAAGGATCATAGTGATTGTTGCGTGTTTCCACTGGCTTGGAAAGTGACCTGTTTGTAGAATCCTGTTATATATAAGAACGAGGTACAGTCTGGCTTTTATTGGTAGAGTTTTAATCAGTTTGTTGTCAACTTTGTCATGTCCAGGGGCTTTTTTATTTTCTAGGACATCAATTAGCGTATTAAGTTCTGCTAATGTGACTGGCCTAAGTTTTTTGTGATTCTGCGCTCTTGTCATTGCTGCGTTAATCGTTTTGTAGTTCGTTAGTTCCTTTTTAATTTGTTCTCTGTCTGTAGTTTCGTTCCTTAGGTTTGGGGTGAATCGGGACTCTAGGTGAAGTGCAAGGACTTCGGCTTTTTCATCCGCAGTCTTGGTCCAGAGGCTGGCTGGTGTGGGTTTATTAGGGTCAACTTCCTTTTTAAGTGGCCAGCAGGGTTGCTCTTGTCTCTTAATTGTATTTGTCATTTTCCATAGTTTGTCCATTTTGTATCTGTCTGTAGGGTCAATATCTTTTATTTTGTCATTTATATTTTTTTCCCTTAGTTTTTTAATTTCCTTAGCCAGTTTATTTTGCGCTGCTTTGAACCATGTTTTTGCTTCTTTCGTCCCTGTAGCTCTGTATATTTTATTGAGTTCTCGTTTTTGGTTGAGTAGGTTGATGGTTCTTTCGTCAAGCTTTATTAGATTAGGGTTTTCCTTATGTCTATTGTTGTTTCTGTTCTGCGTGTGGGTTTGTGGGGTTGCTTCTTTGGCTGAAGTGTTGATGTTTCTCATGAGTATGTCAATGCAGTCTTCTATGTCCTGCCCTGATTTAATGTCTGTGTTTAGTAGAATTTTGTCCTCCAGTAGTTTTTTAAATTTAGGGATGTTTGTATTTTTTGTAATTATTGTAGTCTTTGTCTTTTCCTGCATGATGTTGGTTTTATTGAAGTTTATAGTCAGTAGTAGGGGAACATGGTCAGAACTGAGGTCTTGAGAAGCAGTAATCCTGAGATATTGCCTTTTGAATCCATTATAGATGGCGAAGTCAATTGCTGAAGGCTGTTTCCTGCTGTCAAATGGGTAGTGTGTTGCTTCGCCAGTGGCTAGAGTCTGAAGGTTTCTTGTGGCTTGTAGACAGTCGTGTAGGTGTCTGCCCCTTTCACAAGAGCGGTAGTTACCCCAATTCGGGTGTTTGGCATTCCAGTCCCCGCCCAGGATAAATTTTGAATTACCACCCAGTACTTCCTTGAAGTAGTTGAACATTTTGGTGAAATGATTTGGACTCCATTTGTAGGTAGGTGGGCAGTATATCGGGGCAATGATAATCATGTCGGCTCGAATGCCGCTTGACGGGATGAGGACTATTGGTGAGCTTTGGAAGGATTCTGTTTCAATGGGGTTTAAGGCTAAGTGTCTTATATTTTGGTTGACTATTATGGCAGTGCCGCCCTTTCTATTTGAGCTTGGATTGCGAGAGTAATAAGTATGAAAACCTGGGAAGTTAAGGGATGTTGAATTAGGGTGTAGCCTGGTTTCGGTGACCATCATTATTTGAATTTTTTCTTTGACTATAAAAGGCCTCTATTTCATTTTTTTTATTTCCTGCTCCACAGGCATTCCAGAAACATAGTTTTAGTGAGTTTGTGTTATTGTTATTGTTGTTTGTAGTGTGTGTCATACGGTAGGGTTTTTTACGGCTGATTAATGTGTTTTATTTCCTAGTTTGAGCTTCCTATTAGTGTCATTATTTTATTAATGAAGTTGTCCAGTTTAATTTCTAGGCTTTCAATCCTTAACTCTAGGGCGTGGCTGAGGATATTATTTTCCATCGGAATTGGTTTATTATTGGGTTTTGATTCTTCAGGGGAATTTTTATTTTCAATTATTCTAGGTTTGAAGAAAGCTCTAGCAGCTCGGCTAGTTGTCGGGGGGCTTTCCCCAGCTTTCTGGTTTGTTTGGGGGAATCCTGGGGGGGAATTTTTTCCTTGGGAGTCTGTTTTTTTATTCATCTCTCGTAGTCCTTGTTGAAATTTTTTTAGGTGTTGCTCGGCTGGGTTTTTTTTTGTCATTTTGGGTTCCTTTTCTCTCCGTAAGCGGTTAAGCCTTTTTTGGATGGCAGTGTCGTGGTGTGAGGGGCGGTGGGTAGAGGGTTTTCTCCTTTCTTTGGTATCCCGGAATGGGTTTTGCCTTGAGTTTGCAGCTGGCGGTTTAGGGTAAACATGTGAGAGGGGTTGGGGCCTGATTTCCCTTCTGGTTTCCCTGTATTCTCCCAGATTTATTTGGTTAATAAATAATGAGCTTTTTTCCTTTTTATAGGCTGGGCAGCCCCTGTACGAGCTGACATGCGCCCCCGAGCAGTTTGGGCATTTAGCCGGAGTTGATCTTGGTTTTAGCCAAACTCTTGTTTCATGGTTTCCAGCACACTTCAGACACCTTGGGCCTTTTAGGCAGTGGTTTCTGGAGTGGCGGAAACCTTGACAATTGTAGCACTGGACCGGCTCTCGAGTTCTGTGCATCATTTCAACTTTGATGGTTTGGTTGCCCAGGACCTTCAAAGTGAGTATACTTTTGTGGTATCCGTCAGGCTGTGGTTCTAATTCTATTTTATGTAATTTCATGGGTGCCCCAGTTGTCCTATTTTTCATACATTGCACACTGGTCCCAAAGTCCAAAATTTGTGCAAGAATCCAATTTTTTTTTTTAAGAGTTGGGCAAAAACAATATTTTATTGCGATAGAGTAATATTCAGGGCAATTGAAAATAATAGATTTTCAATTGAAATTGTATCCCTGCGATCGCTGGCAGCCCTGGAAATCAGCTGATCGTTTAGCGCAAACTTTGGCATTGCTTTCTCGTGAAATTAATGCAAAGTTTGAAAACAAATTGTGTAAAATCTAATATCTCGATTGCAATAATTCAAAATGGATGATAATTGTGCAGGTATGTGAAATATTATGTAATTTTGCAATATTTGTTATATGTGTAATTTCTTTATTAATATGTGTTTTTGTGATGTTATGTGTTTTAGCAATTCTAACCTAACTTTTGTCGTGTTCCGTGGAATAAAGGTATATAGTATTTAATCGTATTTAATAAACTATTGATACAGATGTTATCTTTAACATATATATTTTTTGATTACACTAATTTTTTTTGCCCGTTTTTGCCCGATTCCATGAAATATTGTTTTTTGACAGACAACATCGATTTGAGCTATGCTGAAATGGTAGAGGTTTGGCTGGCAAGTGGTCGTGAAAATAAAAGTATTTATGATTTTGTGCTGCAGCATATTATTAAAACATTAAAGGAACATATAAAGAACTCAATAGACAAGAAAATAGCAAACTTTGTTGCTGCATTAAAAACACGGTTAAACAATTGTAACCGGGATGTTTCAAGACTTAAGAAGAAGCATGAAAATTGGCTCGCATTACGTTTCAAAATTATTACCATCTGATTTTATGGAAGAGGCCCCCAAAAATGCAGGACGCCCACGACTAAACTATGATGCAGGAAGTTGCCGATTAAAGCAAAGATTAGCTGCCGATCTTTCATCTAAAAATAATAACGACGTTAATCTTCTTGCTCATGCAGCAAACTTGGCTGCAAAAAAGGCGCGATTGACCGTTGAGGAAGTATCTTCCAAAGCAGAGCCTGTACCTTTCACTCCAGAAGAAGCCTTAGACTTTTTAATTGAAAACGGCTTTACAAAAAAACAGTATATGAGCATAAGGCAGCAAAGTAAATGCAGGAATTGCGACATTTATCCGAGCTACAAAAAAATTATCGCTGCAAAAGATAAGTGCAGGCCTAAAGGAATAAATATTACGGAGTCTGTCGCTTCTGTTTCACTACAAAACATGCTTAATCACACTGTCGAACGTATATTACAATTACAAAAAGACATATTTAACGTTTATCCAAATATTTGTAATATGAAATTAATTGCCAGTTATGGATTTGACGGCTCAACTGGCCAAAGTTTGTACAAACAATATTTTGAAGATTGCATACCAGATACATTTGATCAGTCTTTGTTTGTAACAACAATAATCCCACTAAAATTGATTGATTCGACAGGTCAAGTTATTTGGATGAACCGAAGTCCGCAGTCTGTTCGATTTTGTAGGCCCCTCAAAATTGAATTTATTAAAGAAACCAAGGACCATATCAAAAAGAAAAGGCAAATTTGGACTTGGAAATTCAAAACTTGCTGCCATTTGTTTTTGAAAATGAAAGAGACAAAAAATATATCATACACTTTGAGCCAAAAATGACATTAATTGATGGAAAAGTCCTAAATATTTTAACAAATACAAATTCAACGCAGTCTTGTCCAATTTGTGGAGCGACTCCCACACAATTTTTGACAATCACCGATCTTCAATCGGAAAAATTCATGCCGAAAAGCTCCGAAGCACTAGAACATGGAGTAAGTCCTCTACACGCGTGGATTCGTTTTTTTGAATTTGCTTTAAAAGTTTCCTATAGAATTGGTCTTAATAAATGGCAAGTACGCGGCCCACAAGATAAAGAACAAATGACTATTCGAAAAAGCGAAATTCAACGAAAATTATGGGAGGAACTTGGACTTCATGTCGATAAACCTAAGGCAAATGGAAGCGGCAGTACTAATGACGGGAATACCGCTAGGAGAGCGTTTTGCAATACAGATAAATTTGCGAAAATACTTGGCTTTGACCTGGAAGTTTTGAGAAACTTTTATTACATTTTAATAACTATTTCAAGCCAATTTGAAATTAATGTTTTAAAATTTAAAAGTTTCTATGAAAATGCTGCTTTTTTATACATGAAAAAATATCCCTGGTACCCAATGTCAGCTACGGTACATAAAATATTAGTACATGGGTCTCAGATCGTAGCCGCATCCCCCCTACCTCTTGGCTGTCTAGGTGAGAACGCATCTGAGGCTCGAAACAAGATTTATAAAAATGATCGACGTTCGCATGCAAGGCAAAATAGTCGACTGAATACCATGACAGATGTTTTTTGTAGAGCACTCGATTCGTCGGATCCATTTGTTTCCAGCATTTACATCAACGATAGACTACTTGCCAACACAAAATATAACAGTTATCCAATAGAGGTTATTCACCTGTTAAGACAACCAAATGTCAATTTCTTAAATAATAATATTAATACAGATGATGCACATGATGATGGAGATGACTTGGACACAACTGAATTTACTAATGACTATTCTTTTGATTTAGATGAAGAAAATGATTAATTTAATAAATATATGTGATAAAAAAAATAAATAAAATTAGCCGAAAACTTTCCTCATTTTCTATTTTAGTTATTTTTTCATTTAAAATATTTATTTTCTGATAAGAAACTAAAATCTAAGCCATGTAAAACTGAAAGCAATATCAATTGACAAACGGACGTATAAGTAATTTTGTTGTTTATAAGGGGAGGTAAGGAAGGCGTGGCCCGATCGCAATTGTAATTGTAGCTGTCTCTAGTGAGATGCTATTTTTCCTGCATTCGTCTGCTATGATATTGGCTGTTTGACTTTAAAATATTGGAGTCACGATATCTAGGTTGCTGGGAGAAACATTTTCAGCCGGGTTGCAATGCTTTTTTGCAGGCGTTTGGTCAGGGCTGTTTTCATTTTTTTCCATAAATCTTTTTCCAGGTGTGGCTATGGTCTTTTCGTCATTTATTTATTTATTCTATTGTTTTTAACTGCTTCTGCGTATGAGGTCAATTTATGTGCAGGGTTTTCGGGGTAGAGGAGACTGCGTCTAGCTGTGCTGTGGCTGTTTGAATTTTTAGGGGCGCAAATTCGTTGCTCTTTTGGGGGAGGGGATAAGGGGAGGGCATACAGGGGTTCATTTTCAGGGGGAGGTGATCTTTTCCTTTTGTCAGCTGGTGTAGGGGGGTTTGTGTGCTTCGGTTGCATGACGTTTATTTGTTCAAGAATTGCCTTTGTTAAAATTGTAGGGTCAACTAAAGCGCCATCTGGCATGTTCCTGAGGGAAGGGAGGCAGGGCTGCCACACGTCCATTTGGGCAGGGATGGGTTTTATGTAGTTCGATATTTTATTCGATAAGTCCATGTCAGCTGTGGTATTTTTGGTAAAGCGTTTGTCATCAGGGTTTGTATTCAGTGTGACAGTCATATTGCTAGCGTCAGTGGCAATGATATGCTTCCTATGATTGGCGGTGTGCATGACGGGAGAATTTTTTTTTTGTGTGGAGAGACTTGTGTGTGTATCAGTTGGGAGAGTTAGCAAGTGAGTGCTTGAGGCCTGTTTAGTGTTTGAGTGTGCGGGTGGAGAGGTGGTGATGTCAAATGATGAGACGCTACTTTTGGCGCCCATGCTGCATTTATTAGTGTTCGTGAGAGAGAGAGTGGTGAATTTTCTTCTTTCCCTTGTGTCTGTGTGAGTGTTTGAGAGGCGCGTAATTTTGGCGCCACTTGCGCCGCTGCAGGTGTTCGTGAGAGGAATGTTGTGTGTGGTGAGAGAGAGCCTGTGTTGTGTGATTTTGTGTGAGTGTGGATGGGCAATATTTTCCTTTTTTTGGAGTTGTTGGAGATGTTTGGCGTCAACATTTTTGGCGCCGTTTGAGAGGCGCGTAATTTTGGCGCCATTTGAGTTGCTACAAGAGATTGTGTGAGAATTGTTTTCTGTGGTGAGAGAGAGGTTGTGTTTGATTTTATGTGAGTGTGAGTGAGCAAAATTTTCCTTTTTTGGAGTTGTTGGAGATGTTTTGGCGTCAACATTTTTGGCGCCGTTTGAGAGGCGCGTAATTTTGGCGCCATTTGAGTTGCTACAGGAGTTTGTGTGAGATATGTTTTGTGTGGTGAGAGAGAGGTTGTGTTTGATTTTGTGTGAGTGTGAGTGAGCAAAATTTTCCCTTTTTGGGGTTGTTGGAGATGTTTTGGCGTCAACATTTTTGGCGCCATTTGTGGCCGGTTTAGTATGTGTCAGCGAGAGAGGCTTGAGATGAGTGAGTGTGTCAGAATTGCTATCTTTGTTAGTGTGTGGGTGATTTTCAGCAGATTTGTTTGATTTTTTGGGGGAGGGTTTTGAGTGTATGTGTGAGAGTTTGCCACTCTCTGAGTCATGTGTGTTCTGTGTTTTGGTGTTTGAGAAAATAACAAATTCGGCAGCTTTGCTGGCTGCTTCGTTTAGAAATTTATTTATTTGGATATTTTTTTGGGTTATGAGGGGATCCTCATCTATCTTTTGAAGCGCCATCAGAGTGATGTCATTGTCAGATCTGATGGGCCCATCTGATAGTTCAGAGACATCCATGAATAATGGGGTAGTGGGATGTTCTGGGCTAGAACTCAGTGATACGATATCCCCCTCACTGAGACTAACCGATGAGATCGAGTCGTTTGCCATTTTAATTGTAAATATAAATAAAAACTCTTCTTTTTTGTATTTATTTTCGTCAATATTGTATTTTTTTCTTTATTTCAATCAACTTTTTTTTAGCTATATTTAAGCTTAAAGCTAGATTATGTGTTAGTATATTTTGGGTTACATTTGGGATTTTAGGTTGAGGGTCACACTGTTATTTGATGTAAACATTGGTGGTAATAATTTAGGCGTGCTTTCTTATCCCGCAGTAACATTTCTCGCCATCTAATTTCTCGCCGCAGTATCCTCCCTCGCCGCAGTCACTTCCCCCGCCGCAGTCGCGTCCCACGCCGCAGTCCTTCCCACGCCGCAGTCAGGAGCCTCTTGTTTTGATTGCCGCAAACATTCCAGTGTGTTTTGCCTGTGGCCGAGAGAAGCTTGGGTCAGGTGAGTGTGCTTTTGTTTTGTTTTGTTTCTGTGTTTTTCTCAGAAGTCAAATTTGGCCGGATCCGCAGTGCGTTTGTGTCAGGTAAGTTGAGGTAGTCGCAGCGGATGTTTGTTGACGGATGTGTTTATGTTTTTGATTTAATTTGTTGCGCATTTACTTATATAATTTTTATTTGCAGATTTCCATCGCAAGTCATCCTCTTGCTTGTCAGGAGCCAGGATACCGTTTGTGGCAGGTAAGTGACTTTTAATTTAAAATTGTTTATATTTTTATTTGTGTTATTATTTTTTTTAGGCGCAGTGGAATTTTTCTGGTGAATGCTGGATTGCATTTTTTTTTTTGTCAGGTGTTTTTATATTTTAATTTTGTATATTGCACGTAGTTTTAAATTTTTATTTATTATTTTTTTGATTTGTTTTTAATTTATGTTTCTTGCAGGTTTGTCTGCCGCAGTCGTCACAGCTGTATTTTCTTCTTTCTCCGCAGTCGCAATCGTCAGGAATCACAGGAAATGGTCAACCAGCCAGGTTGTGCTTAGTTGGCTTTGGATAAGGATATTGATGGATTTAGTGGCGCGCTGTCTGGAATTTTATGGACCAGTGAAGATGGACAAATCCCTCGCCGCAGTCGTCTAGGCTTGGACCAGAAGAATTCGATGGCTGTGTCAGATAAGTTTATGATTTAATTATGTTTTTTGCGCATTTAGTTTTAAAGAGTTTTTAATTTTTATTTCTCGCAGATTTGTCCATGGAAGCAGTCAAGGATTTTCGGTTGCCAAAAAGCACTTTAAGGCTGGTAGGTAGCTTTTGGTATAAATATGTTAATTGTGTATATGTTAATCATTTTAATTTTTTATTATATCGCAGGCGCAGCGGAAGATTTTTTGTTGTTACTGGATCATATTTGAGTCAGATAAGTTTATAGAATAATTTTTATTTAATGCGCATTTAGCTTTTGTAAATTTTTGTTTTTATTTTTATTTTTAGCAGATTCTTCCATCGCAGCAGTCGGAGTTTGGAGGCCAGGAATCATTTTAAGCAGGTAAGTAGTTTTTAAGTTTAGATTTATTAATTGCGCTTGTGTATTTTTTTAATTTTTTTCTTTTTTTTCTGTAGACGTATCCCTCGCCGCAGTCGTGTTTACCAGGACCCTGGCAAGCCCAAGCGTGGTTCTGGCTGTGTGTTTGTGTGGAATTTACTCGTCGCAGTTGATATGTGTTTGGGGTAGGTAGGTATTTACTGTTTTGACTTTGTTTATTGTGAGTGTGTTTTTTAATTATGTTATTATTTTTAATTTGTACAGGCTTATCCCTCGCCGCAGTCGAGTGTGGAATTCCCTCGCCGCAGTCAAGGTGTGGTTTTGTTTTGCATTTGTTTATTGTGAGTGTGTTTTTAATTATGTTGCTATTTTGCTCTTTTACAGGTGTGTCCCCCGCCGCAGTCGTGTGCACCCGAAGCCGGTCAGTGAGCCCAAATGGGTTCCAATAATGAGGCTGTGTGGAATTCCCTCGCCGCAGTCAAGGTGTAGGTTGGGGTAGGAAGTGTGTTTTATTTTGGCTTTGTTTATTGTGAGTGTGTTTTTAATTATGTTGCTATTTTGCTCTTTTACAGATGTGTCCCCCGCCGCAGTCGTGTGCACCTGGAGCCTGTAGGAGCCCAAATGGGTTCCAATGTGTCTGTGTGGAATTCCCTCGCCGCAGTCAAAGTGTGGTTTGGGTAGGAAGTGTGTTTTATTTTGGCTTTGTTTATTGTGAGTGTGTTTTGATTATGTTGTTGTTTTGTTTTTTACAGGTGTATCCCTCGCCGCAGTCGTGTGCACCCGAAGCCGGTCAGGAGTCCAAGCGTGGTTCAGACAAGTGAATTTGTTTTGTTTTTATTTATTATAAGTGATGTGTTTTTAAATATGCCCTTTTTTTTCGCAGGTTCATCCATACGTGCAGATTGAAGCCGTAGCCTCGCCCCTCTCCGCAGTTTCAACCATCGGGAATCGCAAGGATGTTCCACCAATTAGGCTGACCCTAGCTGGCAGTAAGGATGGGAAGATACCCCGCTGCCGTCGCCTTTCTTTGGACCAGAAAGGAGTCCATCGGCTGTATGCGCGCCTGTGTGTCCGCGCAGAGCGTGTCCCTCGCTGCAGTCGTGTCCGGAGATCCTTGTAGGAGTTCGTTGCATCAGTTTTCACCATCATGGTCAATCAGAGGCGCGACCCAATTAGGCAGCGCGAGGCCTTCCCTATGGCCAGGAAAGCTTTCAAGGCAGGAACTTATGCTTGTGGAGATCAGGCTTTTTATCTATATGAGGTATTACAGGTGAGTGCTTTGTCTGATAATTATATTGGATCTGTCTTGGTCCTTAATGTGCTCTGCGTTTATTGGAGAGTCGACCCTTGCAGCAAGGACCCCAAGGGAGAGCTGTGGTTGACAAAGTCCCTTAATCGCATTTCGTCTGTCTTGCTTAATGTACCCATTTCATGCTTCATTTTGGGAGAGTCAATCGCAGTAAGGACCCCTTTTTGGGAGAGCTGCGCATGGCAAGGACCCCTTATTGTGAGCAGGCACTTTGTGTTCTTTGCCTGGGCTTCGTATTTTGGAGAGTCGACCCACACAGCAAGGACCCCAAAGGAGAGCTGTGGTCGATAAGGACCCTTAATCGTTTACAGTGGCATGAATGCTATTTGTGTTTACTATAGCTAAGGTTGGGAGAGCTAATTGTGGTAAGGACCCCTTATTGGGAGAGCCGCAGTTTGCAAGGACCCCCCATTGTGAGCGTTGAAGAATTTTTTAGTTTTAATTTTATTTGCTCCTTTGTTTTACTGTGTGAGAGAGTCAATCTCCTCAGTCACATCAGTAAAAACCTCTTTTGGCTCAGTTAGGAGAGTCAGATGCAGTAAGGACCCCTCAATTTGGGAGAGCTGTGCATGGCAAGGACCCTTTATTATGAGCATCATTTTGATTTTTGATTTAGTTCACGCATCCATGCGTCTGTGAGGGGTTCACTCGCCGCTTTCGGAATGTGGTTGGGGTAGGTAATTGTATTTTATTTTGGCTTTGTTTATTGCGGGTATGTTTCTAATTATGTTATTGTTTTTATTTTTGCAGGTGTGTCCATCGCCGCAGTCATGTGTACTGGAGACCAGGCATGAGTCCAAGCGTGGTTCAGACGGGTGAATTTGTGTTTAATTTATTTGTTATAAATGTGCTTTTATTTATGCCCATTTTCCCTCGCAGTCATGTCCAGCCAGGCACGTTTGGATGAATTTTGAACGAGCATTACATGGCTCGGGTAGGCAGCTCAAGTCTTCAAGAAGAGCGCAGGACAGTTTGAAGTCGTCCAGGACAGGATCAGATGTTTATGGAGAATAGGTAATTTGTTGATGGGCCCATTTTTGACTTTAATTTTGACCCCTTTCCCCTTTTTATTGTATATTTTTTTTGTTTTTTTTTTTTTTATTAGTTGGGTAGTATAGGGTTTGTTGTCCTATGTGGGTTTGGAAATCAGGTATTTTTATCCTTATGATGCCGTGAGGTTGTCCTTCCATTTTGTCAAGTAGTTCCTCTCGTGTAATTCTTCCCTCTCTAAAAAGTTTATTATATTTGTTGATAAGCAATTCGCACCATCTCTCTGGGGGTTTAGTTTTTAATGCCTTTTTTCTCTCGTTTTTCTTTTTAATTTCCTTTTCGTTTTCTTCCTGTTCCTCTCTCTCGTCTGTTAGTCGCAGTAATGTAGGAAGACTTTTTCTATATTTTTCCCTTAATTTATTCAGTATTTGTTTTTCCTCACTTTCCGTGTATCCGTATGTGCTATTGTAGGTGGGCTCTATTGGTGGTTCAGGGATGTTTGCTCTAGCTGGAAGCAGGTATTTTTGGTATTGATCTAGGTATCTGGATCTGCTCGCCGCTAGCCTTTTGGGGATATACGGTTTTAGGATGAGATCTCTTATAAGTGGATTTGTGTGGGTTGTTGTTGAGATCGCAAACCTTTGGCTAGAGAGAGCAAAGACTTCTGAGAAAGATTTGATGTTATGTATTTCTCTGATAGTGGATTGTTTTGTGTACCTAGATGCACCAATAGATTTCCTTATTAGCTTATTCTCCACCGTTTGAATTTGTTTGGCGCTTGTTTCTGATATTAAGGATCCCCAAACAGCTATTGAGTAGTGCCAGATGGGCGATATTATTTGTTTGAAGAGGAGTTTTTTGGTCTTGTCAGGTAGTTTGCTTTTTTTGCCTAGCAGCCATTCTAGTTTTTTATAGCTTGAGTAGATTTTTGCTCTTAATTGTGAGACGTGTGATTTAAGAGAAAGTTTTTTGTCCAAAGTAACCCCCAAGTAGCGTTGCTTGTTTTGTTTCATTGTCCTTTGTCCGTCAACAAGTGGGGTAGTATACGGATTTTCCTTTCCTCTTAAGTTTTTTTTTTCAAGTTTACTCAACGACACTCAGGAGAAGACTGTTGATCAGAATTCCCTGGTCGTTATATTTATTGCCCTCTGATTACATGTATTGTAATATTTAGGTACATTAAATGGCGGGAAATAGTATGTACATTGCATTTTTATGTGTTAGTGTATTATGTCTATTTTTTTTAGCTATATTTAAGCTTAAAGCTAGATTATGTGTTAGTATATTTTGGGTTACATTTGGGATTTTAGGTTGAGGGTCACACTGTTATTTAATATAAACATTGGTGGTAATAATTTAGGCGTGCTTTCTTTTCCCGCAGTAACATTTCTCGCCATCTAATTTCTCGCCGCAGTATCCTCCCTCGCCGCAGTCCTTGCCACGCCGCAGTCAGGAGCCGCTTGTTTTGATTGCCGCAAACATTCCAGTGTGTTTTGCCAGTGGCCGAGAGAAGCTTGGGTCAGGTGAGTGTGCTTTTGTTTTGTTTTGTTTCTGTGTTTTTCTCAGAAGTCAAATTCGGCCGGATCCGCAGTGCGTTTGTGTCAGGTAAGTTGAGGTAGTCGCAGCGGATGTTTGTTGACGGATGTGTTTATGTTTTTGATTTAATTATTGCGCATTTACTTATATAATTTTTATTTGCAGATTTCCATCGCGAGTCATCCTCTTGCTTGTCAGGAGCCAGGATACCGTTTGTGGCAGGTAAGTGGCTTTTAATTTAAAATTGTTTATATTTTTATTTGTGTTGTTTTTTTAGGCGCAGTGGAATTTTTCTGGTGAATGCTGGATTGCATTTTTTTTTTTTGTCAGGTGTTTTTATATTTTAATTTTGTATATTGCACGTAGTTTTAAATTTTTATTTATTTTAATTTGTTTTTTATTTATGTTTCTTGCAGGTTTGTCTGCCGCAGTCGTCACAGCCGTATTTTCGTCTTTCTCCGCACTCGCAATCGTCAGGAATCACAGGAAATGGTCAACCCAGCCAGGTTGTGCTTAGTTGGCTTTGGATGAGGATATTGATGGATTTAGTGGCGCGCTGTCTGGAATATTAGGGACCAGTGAAGATGGACAAATCCCCCGCCGCAGTCGTCTAGGCTTGGACCAGAAGAATTCGATGGCTGTGTCAGATAAGTTTATGATTTAATTATGTTTATTGCGCATTTAGTTTTAAAGAGTTTTTAATTTTTTATTTCTCGCAGATTTGTCCATGGAAGCAGTCACGGATTTTCGGTTGCCAAAAAGCCCTTTAAAGCAGGTAAGAAGTTTTTGGTCTAATTTGTTAATTGTGTATATGTTAATTATTTTGATTTTTTATTATATTACAGGCGCAGCGGAAGAAATTTTTTGTTGTTACTGGATCGTGTTTGAGTCAGATAAGTTTATAGTTAAATTTTTTGTTAATGCGCATTTAGCGCATTTTGAAGATTTTTTGTTTTTATTTTTATTTTTTGCAGATTCATCCATTGCAGCAGTCAGAGTTTGGGGGCCAAAAATCATTTAAAGCAGGTAAGTAGCTTTTAAGATTAGATGTATTTATTGCGCTTGTGTATTTTTATTTTTTTTTGTAGACGTATCCCTCGCCGCAGTCGTGTTTACCAGGACCCTGGCAAGCCCAAGCGTGGTTCTGGCTGTGTGTTTGTGTGGAATTTACTCGTCGCAGTTGATATGTGGTTGGGGTAGGTAAGTATTTACTGTTTTGACTTTGTTTATTGTGAGTGTGTTTTTTAATTATGTTATTATTTTTAATTTTTACAGGCTTATCCCTCGCCGCAGTCGAGTGTGGAATTCCCTCGCCGCAGTCAAGGTGTGGTTAGGGTAGGAGGTGTGTTTTGTTTTGCATTTGTTTATTGTGAGTGTGTTTTTAATTATGTTGTTATTTTGTTTTTTACAGATGTATCCCTCGCCACAGTCGTGTGCACCCGAAGCCGATCAGGAGCCCAAATGGGTTCCAAAAATGTGTCCGTGTGGAATTCCCTCGCCGCAGTCAAAGTGTGGTTTGGGTAGGAAGTGTGTTTTGTTTTGGCTTTGTTTATTGTGAGTGTGTTTTTGATTATGTTGTTGTTTTGTTTTTTGCAGGTGTATCCCTCGCCGCAGTCGTGTGCACCCGAAGCCGGTCAGGAGTCCAAGCATGGTTTAGATGGGTGAATGTGTTGTTGGTTTTATTTATTATAAATGATGTGTTTTTAAATATGCCCTTTTTTCCGCAGGTTCGTCCATACGAGCAGATTGAAAAAAGCAAACTACCTGACAAGACCAAAACACTCCTCTTCAAACAAATAATATCGCCCATCTGGCACTACTCAATAGCTGTTTGGGGATCCTTAATATCAGAAACAAGCGCCAAACAAATTCAAACGGTGGAGAATAAGCTAATAAGGAAATCTATTGGTGCATCTAGGTATATAAAACAATCCACTATCAGAGAAATACATAACATCAAATCTTTCTCAGAAGTCTTTGCTCTCTCTAGCCAAAGGTTTGCGATCTCAACAACAACCCACACAAATCCACTTATAAGAGATCTCATCCTAAAACCGTATATCCCCAAAAGGCTAGCGGCGAGCAGATCCAGATACCTAGATCAATACCAAAAATACCTGCTTCCAGCTAGAGCAAACATCCCTGAACCACCAATAGAGCCCACCTACAAAAGCACATACGGATACACGGAAAGTGTGGAAAAACAAATACTGAATAAATTAAGGGAAAAATTTAGAAAAAGTCTTCCTTCATTACAGGACAGGAAGAAAACGAAAAGGAAATTAAAAAGAAAAATGAGAGAAAAAAGGCATTAAAAACTAAACCCACAGAGAGATGGTGTGAATTGCTTATCAACAAATATAATAAACTTTTTAGAGAGGGAAGAATAAAATGAGAAGAACTACTTGACAAAATGGAAGGACAACCTCACGGCATCATAAGGATAATAATACCTGACTTCCAAACCCACATTGGACAACAAACCCTATACTATCCAACTAATTAAAAAAATACAATAAAAAGGGGAAAGGGGTCAAAATTAAATTCAAAAATGGGCCCATCAATAGATTACCAGTTCTTCACAAACACCTGCTCCTGTCCTGGACGACTCCAAACTGTCCTGCGTTCTTCTGGAGGTCTTGAACTGCCTTCCCGAGCCATGTACTGCTCGTGTAAAATTCGCAAAGGGATCCTGCTCACAAAAAAGCGACCGGCTGGACATGACTGCGAGGGGAAAAAAGAGCATAAATATAAACACATTTATAACAATTAAAACCAACAACAAATTCACCCATTTAAACCATGCTTGGACTCCTACCCGGCTTCGGGTACATGACTGCGGCGATGGACACACCTGCAAAAATAAAAACAATAACATAATTAGAAACACACCCACAATAAACAAAGCCAAAATAAAATACAATTACCTACCCCAACCACATTCCGAAAGCGGCGAGTGAACTCCACACAGACGCATGGATGCGTGAACTAAATCAAAAATCAAAATGATGCTCATAATAAAGGGTCCTTGCCATGCACAGCTCTCCCAAATTGAGGGGTCCTTACTGCATTTGACTCTCCTAACTGAGCCAAAAGAGGTTTCTACTGATGTGACTGAGGAGATTGACTCTCTCACACAGTAAAACAAAGGAGCAAATAAAATTAAAACTAAAAAATTCTTCAACGCTCACAATGGGGGGTCCTTCCAAACTGCGGCTCTCCCAATAAGGGGTCCTTACCACAACTAGCTCTCCCAACCTTAGCTATAGTAAACACAAATAGCATTCATGCCACTGTAAACGATTAAGGGTCCTTATCGACCACAGCTCTCCTTTGGGGTCCTTGCTGTGTGGGTCGACTCTCCAAAATACGAAGCCCAGGCAAAGAACACAAAGTGCCTGCTCACAATAAGAGGTCCTTGCCATGTGCAGCTCTCCCAAAAAGGGGTCCTTACTGCGATTGACTCTCCCAAAATGAAGCAAGCAATGGCTACATTAAGCAAGACACACGAAATGCGGTTAAGGGTCATTGTCAACCACAGCTCTCCCTTGGGGTCCTTGCTGCTAGGGTCGACTCTCCAATAAACGCAGAGGACATTAAGGACCAAGACAGATCCAATATAATAGACAGACAAAGCACTCACCTGTAATACCTCATATAGATGAAAAGCCTGATCTCCACAAGCATAAGCTCCTGCCTTGAAAGCTTTCCTGGCCATAGGGAAGGCCTCGCGCTGCCTGATTGGGTCGCGCCTCTGACTGACCATGATGGTGAAAACTGATGCAACGAACCCCTACAAGGATCTCCGGACACGACTGCAGCGAGGGACACGCTCTGCGCGAACACACAGGCGCGCATACAGCCGATGGACTCCTTTCCGGTCCAAAGAAAGGCGATGGCAGCGGGGTATCTTCCCATCCTTACTGCCAGCTAGGGTCAGCCTAATTGGTGGAACATCCTTGCGATTCCTGATGGTTGAAACTGCGGAGAGGGGTGAGGCTACGGCTTCAATCTGCTCGTATGGACGAACCTGCGGAAAAAAAGGGCATATTTAAAAACACATCATTTATAATAAATAAAACCAACAACACATTCACCCATCTAAACCATGCTTGGACTCCTGACCGGCTTCGGGTGCACACGACTGCGGCGAGGGATACACCTGCAAAAAACAAAACAACAACATAATCAAAAACACACTCACAATAAACAAAGCCAAAATAAAACACACTTCCTACCCAAACCACACTTTGACTGCGGCGAGGGAATTCCACACAGACACATTATTGGAACCCATTCGGGCTCACACAGGCTCCGGGTGCACACGACTGCGGCGGGGGACACACCTGTAAAAGAGCAAAATAGCAACATAATTAAAAACACACTCACAATAAACAAAGCCAAAATAAAACACACTTCCTACCCCAACCTACACCTTGACTGCGGCGAGGGAATTCCACACGGACACATTATTGGAACCCATTTGGGCTCCTGATCGGCTTCGGGTGCACACGACTGCGGCGAGGGATACATCTGTAAAAAACAAAATAACAACATAATTAAAAACACACTCACAATAAACAAATGCAAAACAAAACACACCTCCTACCCTAACCACACCTTGACTGCGGCGAGGGAATTCCACACTCGACTGCGGCGAGGGATAAGCCTGTAAAAATTAAAAATAATAACATAATTAAAAAACACACTCACAATAAACAAAGTCAAAACAGTAAATACTTACCTACCCCAACCACATATCAACTGCGACGAGTAAATTCCACACAAACACACAGCCAGAACCACGCTTGGGCTTGCCAGGGTCCTGGTAAACACGACTGCGGCGAGGGATACGTCTACAAAAAAAAATAAAAATACACAAGCGCAATAAATACATCTAATCTTAAAAGCTACTTACCTGCTTTAAATGATTTTTGACCCCCAAACTCTGACTGCTGCAATGGATGAATCTGCAAAAAATAAAAATAAAAACAAAAAATCTTCAAAATGCGCTAAATGCGCATTAACAAAAAATTTAACTATAAACTTATCTGACTCAAACACGATCCAGTAACAACAAAAAATTTCTTCCGCTGCGCCTGTAATATAATAAAAAATCAAAATAATTAACATATACACAATTAACAAATTAGACCAAAAACTTCTTACCTGCTTTAAAGGGCTTTTTGGCAACCGAAAATCCGTGACTGCTTCCATGGACAAATCTGCGAGAAATAAAAAATTAAAAACTCTTTAAAACTAAATGCGCAATAAACATAATTAAATCATAAACTTATCTGACACAGCCATCGAATTCTTCTGGTCCAAGCCTAGACGACTGCGGCGGGGGATTTGTCCATCTTCACTGGTCCCTAATATTCCAGACAGCGCGCCACTAAATCCATCAATATCCTCATCCAAAGCCAACTAAGCACAACCTGGCTGGGTTGACCATTTCCTGTGATTCCTGACGATTGCGAGTGCGGAGAAAGACGAAAATACGGCTGTGACGACTGCGGCAGACAAACCTGCAAGAAACATAAATAAAAAACAAATTGAAAAATGCAATCCAGCATTCACCAGAAAAATTCCACTGCGCCTAAAAAAACAACACAAATAAAAATATAAACAATTTTAAATTAAAAGCCACTTACCTGCCACAAACGGTATCCTGGCTCCTGACAAGCAAGAGGATGACTCGCGATGGAAATCTGCAAATAAAAATTATATAAGTAAATGCGCAATAATTAAATCAAAAACATAAACACATCCGTCAACAAACATCCGCTGCGACTACCTCAACTTACCTGACACAAACGCACTGCGGATCCGGCCGAATTTGACTTCTGAGAAAAACACAGAAACAAAACAAAACAAAAGCACACTCACCTGACCCAAGCTTCTCTCGGCCACTGGCAAAACACACTGGAAAGTTTGCGGCAATCAAAACAAGCGGCTCCTGACTGCGGCGTGGGAAGGACTGCGGCGTGGGACGCGACTGCGGCGGGGGAAGTGACTGCGGCGAGGGAGGATACTGCGGCGAGAAATTAGATGGCGAGAAATGTTACTGCGGGAAAAGAAAGCACGCCTAAATTATTACCACCAATGTTTATATTAAATAACAGTGTGACCCTCAACCTAAAATCCCAAATGTAACCCAAAATATACTAACACATAATCTAGCTTTAAGCTTAAATATAGCTAAAAAAAAATAGACATAATACACTAACACATAACAATGCAATGTACATACTATTTCCCGCCATTTAATGTACCTAAATATTACAATACATGTAATCAGAGGGCAATAAATATAACGACCAGGGAATTCTAATCAACAGTCTTCTCCTGAGTGTCGTTGAGTAAACTTGAAAAAAGAACATTTAAGTATATTTAAGAACATTTAAGTATATTTTTAAGTATATTTAAGTATTTTTAAGTATATTTAAGTATATTTAAGTATAATAAAGTATATATAAGTATATTTAAGTATATTTAAGTATATTTAAGTATATTTAGGTATATTTAAGTATATTTAAGTATATTTAAGTATATTTAAGTATATTTAGGTATATTTAAGTATATTTAAGTATATTTAAGTATATTTAAGGTATATTTAAGTATATTTAAGTATATTTAAGTATATTTAAGTATATTTAAGTATATTTAAGTATATTTAAGTATATTTAAGTATATTTAAGTATATTTAAGTATATTTAAGTATATTTAAGTATATTTAAGTATATAAAGTATATTTAAGTATATTTAAGTATATTTAAGTATATTTAAGTATATTTAAGTATATTTAAGTATATTTAAGTATATTTAAGTATATTTAAGTATATTTAAGTATATTTAAGTATATTTAAGTATATTTAAGTATATTTAAGTATATTTAAGTATATTTAAGTATATTTAAGTATATTTAAGTATATTTAAGTATATTTAAGTATATTTAAGTATATTTAAGTATATTTAAGTATATTTAAGTATATTTAAGTATATTTAAGTATATTTAAGTATATTTAAGTATATTTAAGTATATTTAAGTATATTTAAGTATATTTAAGTATATTTAAGTATATTTAAGTATATTTAAGTATATTTAAGTATATTTAAGTATATTTAAGTATATTTAAGTATATTTAAGTATATTTAAGTATATTTAAGTATATTTAAGTATATTTAAGTATATTTAAGTATATTTAAGTATATTTAAGTATATTTAAGTATATTTAAGTACATTTAAGTATATTTAAGTATATTTAAGTATATTTAAGTATATTTAAGTATATTTAAGTATATTTAAGTATATTTAAGTATATTTAAGTATATTTAAGTATATTTAAGTATATTTAAGTATATTTAAGTATATTTAAGTATATTTAAGTATATTTAAGTATATTTAAGTATATTTAAGTATATTTAAGTATATTTAAGTATATTTAAGT